>NC_057803.1:479811122-479821012 GCF_018294505.1 Triticum aestivum
GGGTGCCTGTTGGTGGCGGTGGAGCGGGGGGGGGGGTGGGGGGGCGGGTGCTCGTCAGGCAGCAAGTTGCGACGAGTTTCTGTGTCCTGCTTCGCCTCATCATCATCATCATCATCATTAGCGTGAAGCTCCTGCCTGATGCCCATTGATTTCAAGTTTGCCCTTGCTTTTGGCCCATCTTTGGTCCTCTCTGGCATGTTGAGCAGGGTACCAAGCAGACTCTCGCACACGTTCTTCGTGATATGCATGGCATCAAGGCTGTGAGGCACACGGTGGATCTTCCAGTATGGCAAGTCCCAGAAAATAGACCTCATTTTCCATACCTTCAGCAGCGGCTCTGGTGCCTTTCGCTTCTTTCCCGGCTCTGGCACCTTTTGCTTCTTTCCCGGCAGTGGGCAATCTTTCCAATTTTTCAATAGCTCGTCTATTTCCTCGCCGCTCCTCGTACGCGGGCGTTTTTGGGGTTCGGTTTCACCATCAAACAGATCCTTGCGTTTCCTCCAAGGGTCATCGTCGCGAAGCCACCTTCGATGTCCCATGAACACGGTTTTCGAAGACCCGGGATGTCTATCTAGTTGGTGATACATTGTGTCATCCATGCACCTTACGCATCCAGAAAATCCGTGTACTACCTGCCCCGCGAGATATCCGTAACCGACATAGTCGTGCACTGTCGTGAGAAGTGCGGCTCTCATAGGGAAATATTCTTTCTCTGCGGCATCCCACGTATTGGCTGGCGTTTTCCACAGCGTGTCTAGCTCCTCTTTCAGTAGCCCCAGATACAGATTGATGTCGTTCCCTGGTTGTTTCGGCCCTTCAATTAGCATACTCATGTGAATGTACTTCCTCTTCATGCACAACCAGGGGGGAAGGTTGTACATCCACACAAACACAGCCCACGTGCTATGTGTGCTTCTCTGGCTGCCAAACGGATTGACTCCATCGGTTCTCGCGCCCAGCATGATGTTCCTTGGATCCTTCCCAAATTCTGGGTATTTGAAGTTCAACGCTTGCCACTAGCTCGCATCCTTAGGGTGACTCAGCATCTTCTCTTTTTTATTTATCTCCGGATCATTTCCGTCATCTTCCCGCTTCTTCTCCTCCCTATCCGCGTGCCAACACAGGAGCTTTGCTACCTTAGGGTCCGCGAAATACCGCTGCAGACGAGGAGTGATCGGAAAGTACCACACCAATTTTCGAGGAGCTTTCTTCCTCTTCTTGTATCGAGTGACGCTGCACACAAGACATAGGGTAGACTCCGCGTGCTCGTCCCGATAAATGATGCAATTGTTCATGCACACATGGTATTTCACGTGCGGTAAATCCAGAGGACACACGATTTTCTTCGCCTCCTCGAAACTGGTCGAGCACTTGTTCCCCTTGGGAAGACATTCGTGCCAGAATGACATGTTCTCGTCGAAGCATGCGTCGGTCATTTTGTGTTTTACCTTCATCTCCAGAGCCATGAGCGTTACTTTCAGGCGGGTATCCTCGGGCCTACATCCTTCATACAATGGAGTAACCGCGTCTATATCCAGTTGATCCAGCTTGGCTTTCTCTCGGGCGGCAGCTCTTGCGTTATCCGTCTGCTTGAGAAGCAGCTCTTGAATATGAGGGTCCTGCACCTAGCCTCCATCGTCGTCTGCTCCGGCATCTTCATCTTCATGATCATGCCCTTCGTCTTGATCTTCCTCATCATCATGTACGACATCTTCTACATGATGACTGTGTACAACATCACCGTCGTGATCATGTCCTGGAGATTCTTCGTCTTCTCGCCCGCCCTCGCCGTGGTGGTACTTGTCTTGTTGCCCTTCCTGATTTCTTACCCGGCCCCCATGGACGACTTCATAGTCATCTTCATCACCTTGCCACCGATAGCCATCCATGAAACCACGCAAGAGCAGGTGGTCCCGCACCTGCCCGGAATCCGGGTCCGCAATAAGGCTCTTCAGCTTGCATCTTCGACACGGACATCTTATCTCCGTCTCGTTCTTTTGAAGCATCTCGGCCTTCGCGGAGCTCAAAAACCTATTCACGATGCCTTCGGTCATCGTGCGGACCATGGTCGCCTGCGGGGTAGAGCAAAACAATATTTTAGAACCAAGAAAAAATTTGGCATGACCTTCCCTAAAAATAGGACCACAAAGAATGCATATTGCCAAAATTCTCGCCGAAACGGAAATGAATCAACATTCCGGCAAAATATTGGCAACTATCACATTTCCAATACTGGTACCTGCAAACACAAACATATATGCAACACCACAAACGTACATAGATCTAGCTAGGCCACAAAAAGTGCATGTGCATGTTGTTGGAGCGAGCTAGGGAGAAAAAAAGTAGATCTACATCATGAAGATAGCTTTCCCCTTACTTACCTATCAAAAAAAGGTAATTTCACCACTTAATTTGGATGAATCTATGGTGGAAATGAGGTGAGGAGGAGGAGGCAGCCGAAAGCTTGGAGAAGGAGGTGGAGGGAATGAAGTGGGTAAAGTGAGTGGGTAGGTGTGGGGCTGTCCAAAATATCTTGTTGGGGTCCCATATTACTAATGGCGCACCACCTGCAAATGCGCCATTAGTAACCCTAGTTACTAATGGCGCACCTGCAGGTGGTGCGCCATTAGTAGTTTTGCAGAAAAGTAAAAAATATATATATACTAATGGCGCACTTTTACAGGGTGCGCCATTAGTAGTTTAAACTAGTAATGGCGCACGGTGAGGCGGTGCGCCATTAGTAGTTTTGCAAAAAAAAGAATAAAAAAAATTCAGTACTGGCGCACTCCATGTCTGGTGCGCCATTACTAGTTAGAACTAGTAATGGCGCACTTCGGTAGGATGCGCCATTAGTATGTATGTAAAAATAAAAAAAATTATCACTAGTGGCGCACCTATTTTCTGGTGCGCCATTAGTGTCTTCCACACTAATGGCGCATCACCAACTGGTGCGCCATTAGTATATAGTAGTGGCGCACTACTTCCCTGGTGCGCCATTAGTGTCAATCCTATCTATAGCCCATTTCCTAGTAGTGTCTTGTATCCAATTCTTGTCTCCAAGTCTGGGATTGGTACCTGTGGGTTGCTAGTAGTGTTGATTACTCCTTGTAGTTGATGCTAGTTGTTTTATTTGGTGGAAGATCATATGTTCAGATCCTATATGCACATTAATACCCCTCTGATTATGAACATGAACATGATTTGTGAGTAGTTACGTTTGTTCCTGAGGACATGGGAGAAGTCTTGCTATTAGTAGTCATGTGAATTTGGTATTCGTTCGATATTTTGATGAGATGTATGTTGTCTCTCCTCCAGTGGTGTTATGTGAACGTTGAATACATGACACTTCACCATTATTTGGGCCTAGAGGAAGGCATTGGGAAGTAATAAGTAGATGATGGGTTGCTAGAGTGACAGAAGCTTAAACCCTAGTTTATGCGTTGCTTCGTAAGGGGCTGATTTGGATCCATATGTTTCATGCTATGGTTAGGTTTACCTTAATACTTTTGTTGTAGTTGCGGATGCTTGCAATAGAGGTTAATCATAAGTGGAATGCTTGTCCAAGTAAGGGCAGTACCCAAGCACCGGTCCACCGACATACCAAATTATCAAAGTACCGAACGTGAAGCATATGATCGTGATGAAACCTAGCTTGACGATATTCCCAGGTGTCCTCGGGAGCGCTTTTCTCTATATAAGAATTTGAACAGTCTTGTCCTTTTCTACAAAAAGGATTGGGCCACCTTGCTGCACTATATTTACTTTTGTTACTTGTTGCTCGTTACAAATTATCTTATCACAAAACTATCTGTTACCTATAATTTCATTGCTTGCAGAGAATACCTTGCTGAAAACCACTTATCATTTCCTTCTGCTCCTCGTTGGGTTCGACACTCTTACTTATCAAAAGGACTACGATAGATCCCCTATACTTGTGGGTCATCAAGACTCTATTCTGGCGCCGTCGCCGGGGAGTGAAGCGCCTTTGGTAGGTGGAATTTGGTAAGGAAAAATTTATATAGTGTGCTAAAATTTACTGTCACTTGTTACTATGGAAAGTAATCCTCTGGGGGGCTTGTTTGGGGTATCTTCACCCCGACCAGTAGAGCAAAGAGTTGCTCCCCAACCTACTGAACCTATTTAACCTACTGAAAATGAAAATGTCTGCTTTGAAATTCCTTCGGGTATGATAGAAAAACTGCTAGCTAATCCTTTTGCAGGAGATGGAACATTACATCCTGAAGAGCACCTAATGTATGTGGATGATGTTTGTGGATTATTTAAGCTTGCAGGTATGCCCGATGATGTTATCAAGAAGAAGGTCTTCCCTTTATCTTTGGAGGGAGATGCATTGACATGGTATAGGCTATGTGATGATATGGGATCATGGAACTACAAACGATTGAAATTGGAATTTCATCAGAAGTTTTATCCTATGCATCTTGTTCATCGTGATCGTAATTATATATATAATTTTTGGCCTCACAAGGAGAAAGCATCGCTCAAGCTTGGGGGAGGCTTAAATCAATGTTATATTCATGCCCCAATCATGAGCTCTAAAGAGAAATGATTATTCAAAAAATGTATGCTCGGGTTTCTGATAACAACCGCACCATGCTCGATACTTCTTGTGCTGGCTCTTTTATGATGAAGACTATTGAATTCAAATGGGATTTATTGGAAAGAATTAAACACAACTCTGAAGATTGGGATCTCGACAAAGGTAAGGAGTCAGGTATGACACTTAAGTTTGATTGTGTTAAATCTTTTATGGATACAGATGTTTTCCGTAAATTTAGCACTAAATATGGACTTGACTCTGAAATAGTAGCTTCTTCCTGTGAATCTTTTGCTACTCATATTGATCTCCCTAAAGAGAAGTGGCTTAAATATCATCCTCCCATAGAAGTAAAAGTAGCTACACCTATTAAAGTTGAAGAAAAGACTATCACTTATAATGATCCTGTTGTTCCTACTGCTTATGTTGAGAAACCACCTTTTCCTGTTAGGATAAAAGATCATGCTAAAGCTTCAACTGTGGTTCATAAAAGCAGTATTAGAACATATAGACCTCCTGAGCAAGTTAAAGTTTAACCTAATATTGCTATTGTTAAGGATCTCTTGGATGCTAATATTGATGGGCATGTTATTTATTTTTGTGATGAAACTGCTAGAATTGCTAAACCTTGTGCTAAAGATAAACATAGACATGTGGTAAGCATGCCTGTTATTTATGTTAAAATAGGAGATCATTGTTATCATGGCTTGTGTTATATGGGTGCTAGTGCTAGTGCAATACCTATTGACTTATACAGAGAAATTATGCATGATATTGCACCTGCTGAGTTAGAAGAAATTGATGTCACCATTAAACTTTCCATAGAGATACTATTTCACCAATGGGAATTGTTAGAGATGTTGAAGTCTTGTGTGGGAAAACTAAATATCCTGCTGATTTTCTTGTTCTTGGTTCCCCACAAGATAGCTTTTGTCCCATTATATTTGGTAGACCCTTCTTAAACACTGTTAATGCTAGGATAGACTGCAAAAAGGATGTTATTACTATTGGTTTAGGTGATATGTCTCATGAGTTCAACTTTTCTAAATTTCGTAGACAACACCGTGAAGAAGAATTTCCTAGTAAAGATGAAATTATTGGTCTTGCTTCTATTGTCGTACCTCCTAGTGATCCTTTAGAACAATATTTGCTAGACCATGAAAATGATATGTATATGAATGAAAGAAGGGAAATAGATGAAGTGTTCTTTAAACAGGGACCTATTCTGAAACACAATTTGCCTGTTGAAATCTTAGGGGATCCTCCTCCACCCAAGGGTGATCCCATGTTTGATCTTAAACCTTTGTCTGATAATCTTAAATATGCTTATCTTGATGAAAAGAAGATATATCCTATTATTATTAGTGCTAACCTTTCAGAGAAGGAGGAAGAAAAATTATTGAAAATTCTGAAGAAGCACCGTGCAGCTATTGGATATACTCTTGATGACTTAAGGGCATTAGTCCCACTCTATGTCAACACAAAATAAATTTGGAAAAATATGCCAAACCAGTTATTGATCACCAACGACGGCTGAATCCTAAAATGAAAGAAGTGGTAAGAAAAGAAATACAAAAGCTCCTTGAGGCAGGTATAATTTATC
Organism: Triticum aestivum; assembly: GCF_018294505.1. Lineage (NCBI taxonomy): Eukaryota > Viridiplantae > Streptophyta > Magnoliopsida > Poales > Poaceae > Triticum > Triticum aestivum. Next base: position 479,817,284 of record NC_057803.1, read on the forward strand.
CCGTTGCTGATAGTCAGTGGGTAAGTCCTGTCCATTGTGTTCCTAAGAAGGGAGGTATTACTGTCGTTCCTAATGATAAAGATGAATTGATTCCGCAGAGAATTATTACAGGTTATAATATGGTAATTGATTTTCGCAAACTAAATAAGGCTACTAAAAAAGATCATTACCCCTTACCTTTTATTGATCAAATGCTAGAAAGATTATCCAAACATACACATTTTTGCTTTGTAGATGGTTATTCTGGCTTCTCTCAAATACCTGTATCACCTGATGATCAATGTAAGACCACTTTTACTTGTCCTTTTGGTACTTTCGCTTATAGACGTTTGCCTTTTGGTTTATGTAATACACCTGCTACCTTTCAAAGATGCATGATCGCTATATTTTCTGATTTTTGTGAAAAGATATGTGAGGTATTCATGGATGATTTCTCCGTTTATGGATCGTCTTTTGATGATTGCTTAAGCAACTCTGATCGAGTTTTGCAGAGATGTGAAGAAACTAACCTTGTCTTGAATTGGGAGAAATGCCACTTTATGGTTAATGAAGGTATTGTCTTGGGGCACAAAATTTCTGAAAGAGGCATTGAAGTTGATAAAGCTAAAGTTGATGCTATTGAAAAGATGCTGTGTCCCAAGGACATCAAAGGTATATGAATTTTACTTGGTCATGCCGGTTTTTATAGGAGGTTCATTAAGGACTTCTCAAAAATTTCTCGGCCTCTGAATAATTTATGACAAAAAGATACACCATTCGTCTTTAATCATGATTGTGTAGAAGCCTTTGAAATACTTAAGAGAGCATTAATCTTTGCACCTATTGTTCAACCACCTGATTTGAATTTACCTTTTGAAATTATGTGTGATGCTAGTGATTATGCTGTAGGTGCTGTTCTAGGGCAAAGAGTTGATAAGAAATTAAATGTTATTCAATATGCGAGTAAAACTCTAGACAATGCTCAGAGAAATTATGCCACTACTGAAAAATAATTTTTAGAAGTTCTATTTTCTTATGATAAGTTCAGACCTTATATTGTTCATTCTAAAGTAACTATTCACACTGATCATGCTGTATTAAATATCTTATGGAAAAGAAAGATGCTAAACCTAGACTTATTAGATGGGTTCTCCTCCTACAAGAATTTGATCTGCATATTATTGATAGAAAGGGAGCTGAGAACCCCGTTGCAGACAACTTGTCTAGGTTAGAAAATGTTCTTTATGACCCACTGCCTATTGATGATAGCTTTCCTGATGAACAACTAAATGTCATAATTGCTTCTCATACTGCTCCATGGTATGCTGATTATGCTAATTACATTGTTGCTATGTCAGGACCCCGACTCGATGTCACATCGATCTAGCCGGTAACACCTCATATCACTTTGCGGCCTCACGCACGGTATCCCCACGGGTGTCGCCTTACCTTTGCCCGGGACCGTTTGCGCCTTTTGGCTCACGTATATGATAGTGTCGCTAGCATCCATATGATAAGGAGCCCGGGCTGACATGGCTAGTCGTAAACCCAAAGTGGCACAGACTTACAGGGACAGGCATCCATGACCCAGCTTCGAACATGTCGGTCATCAGCAAATGGGTCCGGGCTGTAGCACTGGGCTAGCAGGACTCCGGTAAACCGGGCTGTAGCGGGCTAACAGGACTCCGGTACTCAAAGCATGACATTTCCCCGAAGGGACAGACACAGGAACGAAGAAGGACACATGCCGGCCAGCCTAAGTGTTCCAGAGCAGTAGCAAGCTACCATGGCTCAGCGGTAACACTAGGAGACATTTCCCGGTAAGAGAGGCTACTAAAGATAAACAACTAGATAGTCAGATCCCACACATACCAAGCATTTCAATCATACACACATTATGCTCGATATGTGCAAATACAACGAAGCATCACAACATGACTCTACGACACAAGTACTTATTCATTAGGCTCCGAGGAGCGAGATATTACAAACATGGGTCTCATGACCCAACACTCAGAGCATACAAGTCAAGCACAAGCGGAAGCTATCATGTCTGGGTACAGACATCTATAAATGAAAAAGGCTGAGAAGCCTGACTATTTATCAGATCCTGCCGAGGGCACAAGATCGTAGCTGAGGTATCAAGCTAAACGTCGAAGTCCACGTGGAACTACTAGCGAGACCGAAGTCTCTCTGCAAAAACATAAAATAGGCAAACGTGAGTACAAATGTACCCAGCAAGACTTACATCAGAACTATCTACATATGCATCATTATCAACAAGGGGATGGTGGGGTTTAACTGCAGCAAGCCAGCTTTGACTCGGTGGCTATTCTGAACTACGACTGCAAGTAACTCTTTTGAGGTGGCGCACACGAGTCCACATATTCACCATATCAATACACCACTATGGATCCGCTCCCGTCTCCCTACGAGAACGCCATCCATAGCACTCACGCTTATCTTGCGTATTTCAGAGTATCCACTTTCACTTGTCTATGAACTGTACAAGGGGTCCACGTTTCCATATCCGAGGAATCCGGCTATTCGAATAGATGATGTTAACCCTGCAGGGGTGTACTTCTTCACACACGCTCCCGCCACTTACCGCCCTGTACACGTCATGTACCTCGGCAACCTTCAAGCGGAAGCCGGGCGAGGGAGTCGGCCACGACCTGACTAACCGAACAAGTCTCTAGTCCAGGTTTATCGCCTATTCAGGTTCCATCCGCAAGGAGATCCGGCCGGGGTGTCGCTTACGGCCCCAAACGATGTGTGCAGGGTTCCCAAGCCCACCAACCGGGTGCCACTTGGTACACCGTGCCACGGTGCCTAGTCTGTCCCAAGCCCACCAGTACCGGGTGCCACTTGGTAGACTACTAACACTACCTACAAACACCAGAAACTAGTTGCAACTCCTGGACAGAGATCATGTTGATTAATAAGTCGAGAGGGGCACTTAAGCATTCCAATGTGTGGTAGTAGCTGGTCATGGATCACAAACACAGAACTCAGTTCCTAAGGACGGCTGCAATGAGACAACCCACCATGTACTCCTACATGGCCTCTCACCGCTACCTTTACCAAAACGTGTTCACACACTTAGCTCACACACATGGGGACATGTTCACACGCCTCTGATTCATCCCTGATGAATCAGACCTGACTCAACTCTAAGCAGTAGCAGGCATGACAAACAAGCATGTATGAGTAGGCACATCAGGGCTCAAACAACTCCTACTCATGCTAGTGGGTTTCATCTATTTACTGTGGCAATGACAGGTCATGCAAAGGATAAAGGGGTTCAGCTACCGCAGCAAGTATCAAATATGTCGTTGTTGTCCTAATGCAGTAAAAGAGAGCAGGAGCGAGAGAGTAGGATTGTATCGGAATGAACAAGGGGGTTTTGCTTGCCTGGCACTTCTGAAGATAACATTGAGTCTTCATCAGTGTCAACGATCACGTCATCGGTATCACGTCTATCGAGAGGGGACAAATACCGGCAACACAGAAAGGAACACAATCAATGCAATGCACAATATGATGCATGATCATGTCATGGCAAAATGAATGTGTTTTGGGCTAATGCAACTAGCAACAGATTAAATGAAGTTGGTTTGAATACAAGATTCAAATTCAAACTCCATATGTGATTATTTAAATGCCCTTTATATGATTTGTGCTAAACAGCACCTATAAGTTGTTCTAACATGCATGAAAATGGTACAGATGGATTCCTTGAATTTTTCT
>NC_057803.1:479822329-479822973 GCF_018294505.1 Triticum aestivum
CGGGAGGTGCGGGGGTGGCCGGGGTTCGCCGGAATGGAGCCCGAGGCGGCGGCCGGAGCTCGGGTGGGTGCGGGGTTAGCGCTGCGGCTTGCAAACGAGCTAGCTGCCATGCTAGCGTTGCTCCACGGGTCGTTGCGAGTGCAACGGACGCACGCGCGGGGCCGTTTGGTCACCGGGGCTTCGCCGGCGACGAGTCCGTGCGGCGGAGCGTCTCGGCTCCGGTAGAGGGGGCGGTTAGAGCTCGAAATTGGGCTTGGGGTTAGGGGGAAACGAAGCAGGGACTCACGGGGATCGTGCAGGGAGGGTCAGCGAGCTCGGGGAAGCGACGATGGTGGCGAATTGACGGTGAAGATCCTCGGCGGCCGGCGATGGAAACGGTGATGCCGGCGGCGTTGTGGCGCGTCCGTAGGGCCGTGGTTCGGTAGGGAGGAAGGAGGGGTCGAGGGGGAGCTCCTGGGCGCATCGGCGAGGCTAGGGGTGGCCGGTGGCCACGGGGAAGCTCGTCGGCGGCGGCGGGTGTGTTCGGTGGCTGCGCGCGAGAGAGCCAGAGGAGGAGAGGAGCTCGGGGAGAGAGTGAGAGGCCTGGGGGGGTGCGTGGCGTCGCGGACGGGGTCCAGGGCGACGAGAGGAAGCAGGAGGTGGCC
>NC_057803.1:479822983-479828233 GCF_018294505.1 Triticum aestivum
TGCGCGCGAGAGAGCCAGAGGAGGAGAGGAGCTCGGGGAGAGAGTGAGAGGCCTGGGGGGGTGCGTGGCGTCGCGGACGGGGTCCAGGGCGACGAGAGGAAGCAAGAGGTGGCCAGGGGGAAGCAGGAGGTGGCCGAGGCAGCGTCGGCGCGCGCCACGCCTCGCCTCTGTTCGTCCTCCTGGCAGAGGAGGAAGAGGACAAGGGGGAGGAGGTGGGCTGGGCCGGCTGGGGGAGCTGCAGGTAAGGCCAGGTGGGCTTGCTCTTTTTTTTACTGTTCTGTTTTAACTCTGTTTTCTATTTTGCAGGTTTGTTTTGAATTTGGTTTTGAAACCAATTCAATTTATTTTGCTTCTGACAATATTTTTAGGAGCTAAAGGAATTAAAACAATGCTCCACAAAAATATTTCAGAATTATTGGACCTATATTTATTTAACAGTAGATATAAGTCCAATTCAAATAGCTATGATTTAAATTCAAAGTCCCAAAAATAAATCCTTAAAAATGTTCAATATTTTGGTTGGGACCAGAACCCTTACCAAAAATTATCAAACATTTAAGAAGAGCCTTTTGGAGCAATGGATAAGATTTCTAGGGGTTTTTGCCCCTCTTTTATTTAGGGTTTTGAGGCTTCCAATATTCCTCAATTCAAGTTTCAAAAATATGGACATGATGCACACATGAAGCTAACCTAGAGCAAAGCCTGAAGCTAGGGATGTGACAACTCACCCCCACTAAACAAGAATCTCGTCTCGAGATTCAAGCGTAGGGTAAGGTGAAAGGGGAACGCAAACTAGCACAATCTTCATGATCCAGGTTGCACTTCAAATGAACGTTGATTTGAACACCATCTTTGTCCTGTCGTCTTGCTGTGAGAACTTCAGCTAATCATGACAAGAAGAGGAAAGGAAAACTCTAGAAGGATTAATCTTCTTAAAGAACGAACAACTCAGGTCTAACTCACGGAATGAGACTTAGAACCATCTCTCGAGTTGAGACACGAGATACACATCAAGAGGGGTGGAAAGAAACGGATGACGAAGGTTCACTAGGTAGACAATAATTCCACACTTAAGAAGGTGGTAATCGATTGTTAACGTAGCGAGGAGTTGAATTGCCATGATACCACGATGAAACATCCTGGAGGAGGGTGATCGTAGGGTATTATCTTAAGTGGCAAAAAGAATTACCTTTGATTCAAAGATCATTGAAACTCTTCATACCAGCATAAGGCAATTCACAACGATCGTTTGGAGGGGGTCTGTAGAATGGCATACTCGGACTTGGATGATGTGGATTACCTTGTTGAAGACAACGTAATGGATGAATTTGCTTGCCACCGGAAATGGAAGAGACCCATGGTAGAATGGCACATTGGCGGTGCAAGCTGGGAACAAAATGCAAATGATGGGAATGATTCTGGTAACTGGGGAAGAACCCAACAATATAGAGTGAATTCACGGTTTGAAAGGTCATAGCATTTCCGAGGAAACTGAGAGGAATCCCAGTTAGAGCCGATGATAACACGTAGTGCTTGTGCGTGCTCTCAAGAACTTGAGCATTACCATAATCATCAGGGTCTTACCAACATCCGTGTCAAGGATCCTGGCAACACAACTTGCTACCATGATGAATGGTGATGGAGGATGCAGATGCAAAGGAAGATAATACCTTCTCAGATTTCACCCTAGCGAGGCCAAGGAAACAAAATCTGAATGATCGACCGAGAGACATTTAGCACTCCGCTTCTAATGTTCTCCTTGACGTGCTAGTGTAACCCTAATCATAGATATGGTTTGCTAACTAGAACATCAAGTAAAGGTCGGACTTCGGGAGCAATAGAATCCATAAGGAACAGTTACGGAGGTAAATCCTGTGAAATCCTTATGGGGAGGTGGCCAACTTCCTCAAACAAGATACTACAATAATAGGTCTTCCGGCTGGGTGTGTTGGCCACGACATCCACTTTACTGGTTATCGAGGGACCAATATTATAGTTCTTGGAAAATGTTCCAACCATCATATCTGCCTGAGACTCAGATCTGGTTGGTGTCAGGATATTCCAGACTCATCGAGTCTAGGAAGGAAAATGAAAGTTTGCAACACAAATCGACGAGATGACGTTGCGAGATTCTCAGGAAATGAACTACGATAGCAAGCTCCAAAACATGAGCTGGTTCTGCTACAAACATGTGAACACGTTGTTCCAGACAAGCATGCCCACAGGGTAGTCTTACAATAAAACACTACCGAGTTCTGGTTGGGAGCCATCATCGAGGATATCGAAGTCTTTACGCAAGTCCATGGATTAGATCCCAAGCATAGACTTCTTTTCCTTGAACAAGTCAATCAGTGGCTTGGTGTGCTAGGATATACCTATGGAATGAAGATGATCAGTCTAACAGACCACAGAATTCTTCGCACGTGCATGACCGACTTGGGATGATTCCAAAGGAGCAAAAACAAACTTTCTCGAATTCACGACGGCAACTTACATCAAAATGCACGTGAATCAAAGGAAGTCACTCCTTTCATCAAACAAGTACTTCATGAGCTAGCATGAAGAAAATGCTTTCAAAGTTTCCAACACTAACTTAATGTTCAACAACATCATGGAGGAGATAAGGATGTTGTCAATGGGCTCAACAACAATTCTTCCGGGTTTCCTTTTTAAAAGGAATTCCATAGTTAAGTGAACAAGTGTTAGCATTGGTCAGACCCAAAGATATAATGGTGTATGCTCGAGGGATCAACCACGAGTAAGACAACATTACGAATATCGTTGGTTCTGGTCTGATTGGATGATAGCCCATACTCAAATTATAGATGGGGTAAGACAATAGGTCCAACAACTAATCACAAGGACCAATTAATGAAGATATCATCTTTCTTCAACACACACACATACACAGAAAAATATCCCTTAACATGAACTAAGTCAGACAAGCTTTTATCTTCCAACTCTCCAAGTTGTTGTCTAGCTTAACCAACTAGCTCCGGGATATCCATCACAGATTCTTGGAGAAAGGGTGGTTCACAAGAACCCGACTTGATCACGAGCTCAACATAGCGGTCAGGTGACAACCTGGTAATACTTCTGAGAAGATATTCAGAAAATCACGAGCCACCGGTATGTTACTAAGCTCGAGAACAATCTTGCTTTTCAGGGCAAGACGATATGATCAATAGAGCAAGAATTTGAAATAATCCTAACTCATCGATCGAGGAGTGAACCAGGAGAATGGACTAGGTAGCACGATCAATCTTAGAATGGTGATTCAAAAACCGACACACTAAGAATGAAATTATTGTCCTTTAACTACCAAGCAATGGGGTTGCTAGGAGTATTGATTTCACACATCACGATTCACTTGTCGGCATTCCGGTTACAACAACACGGAACCGAGGAATGAACAATGATGGCAAGAAGTATCACTGTACCGAGAGTTCATAGGATGGTGTGCAATTCCTATAACAATCCCGATATAAAGATGGTAATACTTCAGGGTAGAATAGGATCAAAGGCTGGATTAGCAATTTGATCTGCGGAGCACAACTTCTTTGACCCAATCCTGGATATGGAAGAGGTACTGGAGTTTGTTTCTCCTAGTCATTCTGCGATAGAATGGCTTGACGGACCACAAAAGTATTAGGCATCGATAAACGAACGCACGCATACTCTTGACTATCAATTGATAGACGAGGGTCAGAATGCAACTAAAGAGAACAGCTCAAAGGAACATATAACTTTCTGAGTTGTGGATGCATAGATTAGTATGTCGAACCAAGTTCAACATATTTCTTCCGGATAACCCATGCAGAAAGGTAGAACTGGCAGAGTCACGATTTATGAGTGGAGATCTCCTCAAGAGTACTCTAATTGTGATTTTTTTTGATCCAATAAACATCTGCCATAAGTAGTTCATGGTATTTGGAAGAAGAAGATACCACGGACTTCAAGGACTATCGCAAAGGTTACTAATATCCTAAAGGCACTAGCAATTGCTATCAACATGAAGTCGGTAGAGTGAATCTCGGGTTCAAGAACCCAGGAACAGAATACCTATTACTAAGTAGCATCACGGGATGCTTTCGAGAATAAAAGCCAGAATCATCACACTGGGATCACAAATCATTGCTAGATTACTAGGTGACTCCCTAAAACACCTAGGGTCATAATAATATCTCCAACATATACGCCGAGGTAACAAAGTACCTCAACTCACCGATTAGTGTGATTGAGCTGGCATAAAGGAACATTGAAACGGGAAGAAAGGATTTGCAAATGCATCGGACTACTTAGAAACCTGGGATGACTCGGACAGCATAACGGCTGTAAATGCTCAGAAAAGATTTGAGACATTCACAAAAATGGTGGCATAACCACTCAGAAGCACAATATCAAGGTTTCGAGATCAACAATTAGCATACGGAAGTAAAAACTGAACTCAAGCTTAGAACCATCAATCCTACAAGTCTGCAAATTAGTAACACGTGATCCTGATAGAAAGAGGAGATAGCCTAGTTCTTAATCCCCGTAGAAGAGAAGATGATGACTCAGATCAGAAGGCCATGAGGTATAAGGAGTAAAAAGAGCCTTACGTTCCATCCCACAATCAATTCCCTTATATAACTAAGAATTTCTAGACTCAACTTCGACCAGTTTGGCTTGGTAAACCTACAGGCAGTCAAGCTCTGATACCAACGCTGTCAGGACCCCGACTCGATGTCACATCGATCTAGCCGGTAACACCTCATACCACTTTGCGGCCTCACACACGGTATCCCCACGGGTGTCGCCTTACCTTTACCCGGGACCGTTTGCGCCTTTTGGCTCACGTATATGATAGTGTCGCTAGCATCCATATGATAAGGAGCCCGGGCTGACATGGCTAGTCGTAAACCCAAAGTGGCACAGACTTACAGGGACAGGCATCCATGACCCAGCTTCGAACGTGTCGGTCATCAGCAAATGGGTCCGGGCTGTAGCACTGGGCTAGCAGGACTCCGGTAAACCGGGCTGTAGCGGGCTAACAGGACTCCGGTACTCAAAGCGTGACATTTCCCCGAAGGGACAGACACAGGAACGAAGAAGGACACATGCCGGCCAGCCTAAGTGTTCCAGAGCAGTAGCAAGCTACCATGGCTCAGCGGTAACACTAGGAGACATTTCCCGGTAAGAGAGGCTACTAAAGATAAACAACTAGATAGTCAGATCCCACACATACCAAGCATTTCAATCATACACACA
>NC_057803.1:479831461-479870765 GCF_018294505.1 Triticum aestivum
CCAGGGCGACGAGAGGAAGCAGGAGGTGGCCAGGGGGAAGCAGGAGGTGGCCGAGGCAGCGTCGGCGCGCGCCACGCCTCGCCTCTGTTCGTCCTCCTGGCAGAGGAGGAAGAGGACAAGGGGGAGGAGGTGGGCTGGGCCGGCTGGGGTAGCTGCAGGTAAGGCCAGGTGGGCTTGCTCTTTTTTTTTTACTGTTTTGTTTTAACTCTGTTTTCTATTTTGCAGGTTTGTTTTGAATTTGGTTTTGAAACCAATTCAATTTATTTTGCTTCTGACAATATTTTTAGGAGCTAAAGGAATTAAAACAATGCTCCACAAAAATATTTCAGAATTATTGGACCTATATTTATTTAACAGTAGATATAAGTCCAATTCAAATAGCTATGATTTAAATTCAAAGTCCCAAAAATAAATCCTTAAAAATGTTCAATATTTTGGTTGGGACCAGAACCCTTACCAAAAATTATCAAACATTTAAGAAGAGCCTTTTGGAGCAATGGATAAGATTTCTAGGGGTTTTTGCCCCTCTTTTATTTAGGGTTTTGAGGCTTCCAATATTCCTCAATTCAAGTTTCAAAAATATGGACATGATGCACACATGAAGCTAACCTAGAGCAAAGCCTGAAGCTAGGGATGTGACATGCTAGATTTATACCACCTAGTTTCACATACCAGCAAAAGAAAAAGTTTTCTATGATTTAAGACATTACTTCAGGGATGATCCACATCTTTATAAAGAAGGAGTAGATGGTGTTATTAGACGTTGTGTACCTGAGCATGAACAGGAACGGATGCTATGCAAGTGTCACTTCGAGGCTTATGGAGGACACCATGCTGGAGATAGAACTGCACATAAGGTATTGCAATCTGGTTTTTATTGGCCTACTCTCTTCAAGGATGCCCGTAAGTTTGTCTTATCTTGTGATGAATGTCAAAGAATTGGTAGTATTAGTAGATGTCAAGAAATGCCTATGAATTATTCACTTGTTATTGAACCATTTGCTGTTTGGGGCTTTGATTATATGGGGCCTTTTCATTCCTTTTATGGATATACACATATTTTAGTTGCTGTTGATTACATTACTAAGTGGGTAGAAGCTATTCCAACTAGTAGTGTTGATCATAACACCTCTATTAAGATGCTTAAAGAAGTTATTTTTCCGAGGTTTGGAGTCCCTAGGTATTTAATGACTGATGGTGGTTCACATTTTATTCGTGGTGCTTTCCATAAAATTCTTGCTAAGTATGATGTTAATCATAGAATTGCATCTCCTTATCACCCACAGTCTAGTGGTCAAGTAGAATTGAGTAATAGAGAACTCAAATTAATTTTGCAAAAGACAGTTAATAGATCTAGAAAGAATTGGTCCAAGAAACTTGATGATGCGTTATGGTCCTATTGAACTGCCTATAAAAATCCTATGGGTATGTCTCCGTATAAAATGGTTTATGGAAAAGCATGTCACTTACCTCTCGAACTAGAACATAAGGCTTATTGGGCTATTAAAGAACTCAGTTATGATTTCAAACTTGCCGGTGAGAAAAGGTTATTTTACATTAGCTCACTTGATGAATGGAGAACCCAAGCCTATGAGAATGCCAAATTGTTTAAAGAAAAAGTTAAAAGATGGCATGACAAAAGGATACAAAAGCGTGAGTTTAATGTAGGTGATTATGTATTGCTATACAATTCCCGTTTAAGATTTTTTGCAGGAAATCTTCTCTCTAAATGGGAAGGTCCTTACGTTGTCGAGGAGGTCTATCATTCAGGTGCCATAAAAATAAGCAACTTCGAAGGCACAAATCCGAAGGAGGTGAATGGTCAAAGAATCAAACATTATATCTCAGGTAATCCTATAAATGTTGAAACCAATATTATTGAAACCGTAACCCTGGAGGAATACATAAGGGACACTTTCTGAAACGTTTCAAACTCCGAAAAGGAATAGGTATGTGATACGGTAAGTAAACCGACTCCAAAACAGTTCTAATGGCAATTTTTCTCCATTTTGGAATATTTAGAAAAATAGAAAAATAAGAAGAACCCGAGAAGGACACGAGGGCTCCACGAGGGTGGAGGGCACGCCCCCTGCCTCGTGGGCACCTCATGTGCTCTCCGGACTCCATTTTGTTGCATGTTACGTATTTTGGTCGGTAAAAATTCATTATATAACCTCGCGAAAGTTTTGACCACAGTATCACGCAAAAATCTCCTGATCTTATTTCGAGTTGTTTTTGCTGCAGATTAGAGCAATATGTCGTCCCAGGATTCGGAAGGAGAAAGCTATGTGGCTGATTATCTTGTAGATCCTAAGGTCTATGGGGACGTGGAGCATTGTGGTTGGACTATGGAAGAAGAAGAGGACTATGAACCTAGGGAAAAGGAGGAGAAGAGTTCAGATGAAGATGAAGTCCCATTACCTCAACCTGGGGACATGCATGCGGAGTTCAAAAAGTCAAGCCTCCCTGATAGAGCAAAGAAACCTAAGATCGAGTTTATCCCTTTTCGCCTCTTGCAGGAAAACAAATAGGAATTATGCAAGAAGATATTAAGCCTTGAGCAGGAGATCGATGACCTAAGGGATCAAAACTCCGTCCTCAAGTGCAAATTAAGGAAGAAGCCTATGCCATCAACAAAACCAACACCCTCTCCACCAACAAAGAAGAATTGAGTATCTGGTATGGGCACTCCCCTTGGCAACTGCCAAGCCTGGGGGAGTGCCCCAGTATCGTATCACCATCACTTCTATCTTTATCGTTTTTCTTAGTTTGATCCTTTTGGTAATATCTTGATCTAGTAGCATAAAGTTTTAGTATGATCTAGTTGTGAGTTTTGCTTTATGATCCTTCTATGTAATCGAGTCTGTGAGCTATTTATAATAAAGATTAGTGTTGAGTCAAGGGCTTGATTATTTTGCCATAATCTTGAGTGAATAAAAGAATAGATAAAGAAATAAAAAGAAACAAAGAGATCATATGGATCTTATGGAGAGTAATGAGCTCACATAGAAAGAGTATGATGAATAAAAGTTGTTGAGAGTTGACAAACATAGGTTTGGTCATCGTTGCAATTAATAGGAAGTAATAAAGAAAGAGAGGTCTTCACATATAAATACACTATCTTGGACATCTTTTATGATTGTGAGCACTCATTAAAATATGAGATGCTAAAAAGTTGACGTTGGACAAGGAAGACAATGTAATGGGTTATGTTTTCTTATATCTGAGATAAATTATATTGTCATGGATCATCCAACATGATTGAGCTTGCCTTTCCTCCTCATGCTAGCCAAATTCCTTGCACCAAGTAGAGATACTACATGTGCTTCCAAACACCCTTAAACCAGTTTTGCCATGAGAGTCCACCATACCTACCTATGGATTGAGTAAGATCCCTCAAATAAGTTGTCATAGGTGCAAGCAATAAAAATTGCCCTCTAAATATGTATGACTTATTAGTGTGGGAGAAAATAAGCTTTATACGATCGTGTGATAGGGAAGAAATAAAAGCGACAGACTGCATAATAAAGGTCCATATCACAAGTGGCAATATAAAGTGACGTTCTTTCGCATTAAGATTTTGTGCATCCAACCATAAAAGTGCATGACAACCTCTGCTTCCCTCTACGAAGGGCCTATCTTTTACTTTTATCTCCTACCTTGCATAAGAGTCATGGTGATCTGCACCCCTCCTTTTACATTTTATCTTTTGGCAAGCACAACATGTTGGAAAGATCCTGGTATATATGGCTAATTAGATGTGAGTTTTCATGAACTATTATTGTTGACATTACCCTTGAGGTAAAACATTGGGAGGCAAAACTATAAGACCCTATCTTTCTCTGTGTCCGATTAAAACTCCATACCCATAAGTATTGCGTGAGTGTTAGCAATTGTGAAAGACTATATGATAGTTGAGTATATGGACTTGCTGAAAAGCTCTTATATTGACTCTTTCCTATGTTATGATAAATTGCAATTGCTCCAATGACTGAGATTATAGTTTGTTAGTTTTCAATGAAGTTTATGATTCATACTTGAAATTGTGATTGAATTGTTACTCTAGCATAAGAGATCATATGACAAGAATTATATAAGTTGTTGTTCTAAGAATGATCATCATGCCCTCATGTCCGTATTTTATTTATATCGACACCTCTATCTCTAAACATGTGGAAATATTTTTCGATTTTGGCTTTCGCTTGAGGACAAGCGAGGTCTAAGCTTGGGGGAGTTGATACGTCCATTTTGCATCATGCTTTTATATTGATATTTATTGCATTATGGGCTGTTATTACACATTATGTCACAATACGTATGCCTATTCTCTCTTATTTTACAAGGTTTACATAAAGAGGGAGAATGCCGGTAGCTAGGATTCTAGGCTGGAAAAGGAGCAAATATTAGAGACCTTCTACACAGCTCCAAAAGTCTTGAAACTTCACGGAAGTCATTTTCAGAATATATTAAAAATATTTACGCAATAAGTTCCAGAGGGGCGCCACACCCTGGCCATGAGGGTGGGGGCGCGCCCTACCCCCTGGGCGCGCCCCTGCCTCGTGGGCCCCCTGGTGGCCCTCCGATGCCCATCTTCTGCTATATGGAGTCGTTCGTTGAAAAAAATCATAAGCAAGCTTTCAGGACGAGACTCTACCTCCACGAGGCGGAACCTTGGCGGAACCAATCTAGGGCTCTGGCGGAGCTGTTTTGCCGAGGAAACTTCCCTCTGGGAGGGGGAAATCATCGCCATCGTCATCACCAACGATCCTCTCATCGAAAGGGGGTCAATCTCCACCAACATATTCACCAGCACCATCTCCTCTCAAACCCTAGTTCATCTCTTGAATCCAATTCTTGTCTCCAAGTCTGGGATTGGTACCTGTGGGTTGCTAGCAGTGTTGATTACTCCTTATAGTTGATGCTAGTTGGTTTATTTGGTGGAAGATCATATGTTCAGATCCTATATGCACATTAATACCCCTCTGATTATGAACATGAACATGCTTTGTGAGTAGTTACGTTTGTTCCTGTGGACATGGGAGAAGTCTTGCTATTAGTAGTCATGTGAATTTGGTATTCGTTCGATATTTTGATGAGATGTATGTTGTCTCTCCTCTAGTGGTGTTATGTGAATGTTGACTACATGACACTTCACCATTATTTGGGCCTATAGGAAGGCATTGGGAAGTAATAAGTAGATGATGGGTTGCTAGAGCGACAGAAGCTTAAACCATAGTTTATGCGTTGCTTCGTAAGGGGCTGATTTGGATCCATATGTTTCATGCTATGGTTATGTGTACCTTAATACTTTTGTTGTAGTTCCGGATGCCTGCAATAGAGGTTTACCCAAGCACCGGTCCACCCACATACCAAATTATCAAAGTACCAAACACGAATCATATGATCATGATGAAACCTAGCTTGACGATATTCCCATGTGTCCTTGGGAGCGCTTTTCTCTATATAAGAATTTGTCCAGGCTTGTCCTTTGCTACAAAAAGGATTGGGCCACCTTGCTGCACTATATTTACTTTTGTTACTTGTTTCTCGTTACAAATTATGTTATCACAAAACTATCTATTACCTATAATTTCAGTGCTTGCAGAGAATACCTTGCTGAAAACCGCTTATCATTTCCTTCTGCTCCTCGTTGGGTTCGACACTCTTACTTATCGAAAGGACTACGATAGATCCCCTATACTTGTGGGTCATCAGGTTCCACTGCTAGTACAGTAGTGAAAGAAGTATATATTAAAAAATATAAAAAGCTAAAGTTTAGGACATAATTCGAACTTTGGTCATCGCACTGCGAGCATCCGGCCCGGACCAGTACACTAGGTGTTGGTTGGGGAGAATGCAAGAGATAAACCTTTATAACAATGAGCCCGTCCATTGCAACGGATCCAAAGTAGAATAATACATATTCACAAATTTGAAAGAAAACAATTTACTTTTGATATACATATCACTAAAAATATCTTATGTTTCACTCCAAATATATTCTTTGGGCTGTTTTGATGAAGTAAGGGAGGAATGTGGTTGGTTTCAAGATACTAAGGGGTTTTGTGTAAACTGGAGCAGAGAAGTGGGAATTGTTGCAAAAGGCCACAACTTACATCACATCCATTAGATGCAGATTTAATGGTCAGAAATGGCAGATGGCAGACACACCATCATCACCAACTGAGTCTTTTATAGGAGTAGGAGTAGAGAAAAAACCGAGTTGGTGATAATGGTGTGCCTGCCATCTTATAATATAGACTGTCCGATCTATATCTGACGGATTGAAAGAAAACTATGACAATTTTACAAAAGATACCCACACCTCTCTCCACATTTACAGATAAGGCCTTGCCTCATTCATCCTTATCTCCCACAACCTCATTGCTGAGCAATTAAAAAAGGAAGTCTCTGGAACAATCTGGCATGGTGGCCGCTGCCGGCACCGTCCATCCCCATGCCTCCGCCCAGTCCGACCACCAGTCACCACCATGCCCCACTCATCCTCACCTCTATCATCTTTCTTGAGATATCATTTTTTTGATGAAATGGTCGACATAACATTTTCCGATAAAATTCTCAAGATATCATTAGTTTTTACACATGCAATTACTCCTGCATGGGTTAATCACAATAGGTGTTTTGTAAAAAAATGCATCTTGATGTTCCATGCAATACACGGGCATCTTGCTAATTTTTGCATATAATTCCAAACACCACGTAGACACGGTCTTTGACCATTTTACAACTATGTTAGTATCATTGTTAGTGGTCAACCGGTGCAAGTTATAGCCTCGGGTGTTTTAACCTTTTTTTAGTAATGATATCTGGCGATTGTTCGTCACGAGCTCAATCCTGGCGAATCCCATGTAACCATTAGATTTCCATCCGACGGTGGCCAGTTTTTAAGCCATAGTATTTGACAAAACCGCCACCCTTACACACGTACTGTAACTGCGCCGCGGGCGTTTGCAACTGCCATGTCGCCCAGCGAACGTTTGCTAGGGATTGGAGTTAGCACTGATGGCGGTTCGTAGTTGTCCCATGCTCGGACATTGAACTTTGTAACTAATTTTAGATTAGAATATACTACTCCTCCAGTCCTACTCCACTACTACTCTACTCAAGCAAGTTAGAGCATAGTAGTAGGTACTGTAGGGAGTACTAGTACTGTGATCACCCAAGCAAGTTGTCTGGCATCGATATGACCCTATGCTGCTGGTATGTGTCTCGTAAGTCAAGCGGCGTGCTGTAGTCATCGTCACCTATCCACTTTCCACAGCACATATTCGCTTCTCCATCTTTGTCCGCACGTAATCTCGCCCAATCTTCCATCACCGCTAAGGCGCCTCCCCCTCGTCCAAAATGCAAGCACTAACAATGGCAGAACCGAGCAGCATCCGCCGAAAGCGTGGCTGGAATTCGCTCCCCATAAAGGTAATCAAGCTCATTGTTTCGCGTGTGGACGATCTCAGTACCATGCCGCTCGCCGTGTGCTCGTCGGGGCTGTACCGTTTACTCAAAGCCCTCAGGCCAGAGCTTTTTAAGCCAGCTCCTTGCTTGCTGATGCCGCCTGATCTTCATAAATGGCGTGTCACACAGCATAACGATTGTAGGGTGGCGAGCATCAACCCCCTTGACTGCGATCTGATCCCCGTCACCCTCAACTACATTAACAGCATGTACTGGGTCGGCATGAACACATCTTGGATGGTGCTTGTCGACGGCGACGACAGCTGGATGCTCGTGGAGGTCTACACCTGGTGATTGATCCCCCTTCCTTCAATTAACACTTCACTGCTTTGGCACAGTAGCCCAGAATACTCGGAATCTTACAGTAGCCAACACGATACCAAGTTTGATTTGCTCAAGGTTGTTATCTGCCAAGTGCCCAAAAGATCTGCGAATTATAAAGACTTCAGGCTAATTGCATTCTTCAATCATGGTCTCGCCTATCTGATAGGTCACTGCGGTAAGTGGATAAATCTGCACGTCCATGGCAGGATCATACATCCTCCATGGTTCTATGATGCCATTGAACACAAGGGCTTCATTTACGTTGTCGACTCCTTCTATGGCTGGACGTATTGCTGGCCTACTCTAGTCATCGCTACAAACGACTATTACAGCAGTATGCTACTTTCCTATGATATCATGATGGCTTGCTTATATTACTGTCAACATTTACTGAAAAATATTCATGCTCATAACATGTTGTTCTTAAGATTGACTACATCAAGAGCCCTTTTTTATTTGACTCCAAATTTTTTTGAGGGTTATTTGACTCCAACTTGATATGATGTTGTAGGCCGCCTGGTGTCCCTACCCTTCCTAATCCTAGAACCTTTCAAAGAAAAGCGGCCTGGCAGTTGCAGGTGGTTCCGGGCTCGATCAGACAATGGCAAATGATTGATGATCGTTCGCACGTACCAGACGTGTTGTTTCGCGGAATACAATCACAGTCACTGCAAGGTCTTTGAGTAGGATCCCAGCTTCTCTGGGCCTTCAGGAATTTTTGACTGGAGGTTGGTAAGTAGCCTGGGTGCATGCTCTCTGTCTGTCAGACTGAATTATCCGATTAACCAAGAGATAACCGACGGCAAGGATCATGATGGTAGCGCGGTTTCGTTCATCAGGCAAAACTGTGTGTACACAGCGTACCATGCGTCTCTGCATGCACCATACCCTGATATGTGCTGCCACGCTTTGCAACCCAAAGTAGGAGAGAGGGTCGCAAGTATCAGACTTCAACCTGCTGGCTGGATTTTCCCCCGTCAGGCACTCATCTGGTTCAAGCCGTCAGCCAATCTCCACAGCTTAATAAATAGTAACGTCTAACTGAGCCAGTTAGTTAGATGCATACACTTGGTGTAGTAGGATCTTTATTTAGTTTGTTGCATACACTTGTTCTTTTTTGGTATCCCTTTTGTAATGATGGCTGATGTTTGGTTTGGAAGAGAGAGCTGTGTCTTCACTCTTCTGGCCTGCTTACTGCTTCTGTTGCACCCCCGGCCCTGGTTGCTGCTGCTGCTATTTTCAATGTACAATCTGTATTATATTTCGTCCGTTGGTTGAATAAATGTGTTGTTAGAACGACAGACACAATGTTTTGGAAGTCGTTGCATGGTTCGATCCTTTAGTGCCCCGTACCGTACGTAGCGCATACTATTTTTCATACGGAACACATTTTCCACTTGTTGATAACATGCAGCCCACTGATGAAGGCCCAATAGAGAAGCCCATAATTAACTAGAAGGGAGGCTCTCATATGAATCCGTCCCAGGTACATGCTCATGGTCCCCTAAACATAAATAAGTAAATAAATAAATAAAGCTAAATGCGCATGCACTAGTTCTTTAAATTCACGATTTAACAGGAGGATATTATTTCCTATGATAGTGTCGTTACATTCAGTCGATATTATTCTTAGGAAAAGATAGCGACCAGTCTTCTTTCTCCCAGCATTTTCTTCCTGCAACTAGCGGACCCATGCAAATCGTAGTCAACGTCGTAAATAGTTCCGGCCCATTTTTATTTTTCAATAAGAATGTCCAACCCAGCCCAGCACATTGGCGACAACGCTTTATCCTCCGCCTTGGTGCGCTCGCCACGACGCCGCCGTCGGGCCCTGTCAACATAGTTTTTTTTGAAACGGCCCCTGTCAACATAGTGAATTGGGAGAGGACTGTAGTTGTGAGTATGACAGTACGGACCCACTAGGTCCACTCCCGAACACAAGCAAGTGCCTCTTTTACTACTCAGATGAACCCCTCGTTTTTTACTCTAATCCACCCTGCTGATATCTGGGACCCACATCATTTTCAATGTATAGTCAATTAATGACAGATTTCCACAACTTTTTTGAGTAGTAATTCGGAGGAGCAGGCTATAAACTGGGTTGTGTGGTCTCTGTGGCCCGTCTAACAACATGACCAGCCTAGCAGTTTTTTCTTTGGGAAAATAGGTAGCCCGGTATTTCTTTTTGAAGAATACCCAAGCTAGGCCAATTTGTTTTCTCCAACTTACTGGGTTGCAAGATGCATTCCGGCCCGGCAAAAGAGTATGGTCAGTGTCTGTTAAAAGTAATATGGAAAGGGGTTGAAAATTTCAAAAAAATTATACCAAATGGGATATTAGTTTCTTTTTTTTGTTTTTGTTCATCACTGATATCTTATACCGTATTTCATTGGATTTAACATGACATAGTAATAATTTATTTTTAAATTGGATATTAGTTTCTTTTTTTGTTTTTGTTCATCACTGATATCTTATACTGTATTTCATTGGATTTAACATGACATAGTACTAATTTATTTTAGTATGGCTACTAATTTTTGGATTAAGAATATTTTGTTCCCCAGCAAAAAATTGCGAATTTTAGAATTTCCCACATATTTAGTTAATTTTTTTAACCCAGGTACTGACCAGAAAATGGGCAGGAATTCTAAAAATGGAAAACGGGCTGGAATAAATTCCATATGAATTAGAAAATGAGTAAAATTATAAAAATAATAGCAAATGGGCTGTACACGCCACACATTTCGAGGCTGACTTGTTTACTCAAGGCTTTGTTAATAAACACATGATTCTAGCAGCAGTGACTGTTGGATGTCCATCCAACGGCCGACTTGCTTCTTCAATCTCTGATCTTCCTGCTCCAGCCGCCTAAACTAGCGCCGGCGGGACTTCCTGCTCCCTCCTCTTGTGGCCCGCTATGATGCCGCACAGGCTTCCCCGGCCCACCCTACTCCCTCCACTGGCCTGGCCGCACGCAATCAACTGCCTCCTTATTACGCGAAAAAATGATTCCTCCCACTGACATCTGGGGTGCACCGGTTGGGAGGCTAACCCGTGGGACTACTAAGTTGACGCGTACTTAGGGCCTGTCAACTTAGTCAATAACCGATTCTAGCAGCAGTAACCGTTGGATTTGAATTGAATGGTCCTGCTGCTTCTTCAATCGCTGCTCTTCTTGCTCCAGCCGCCCAAACCAGCACCGGCGAGACCGCTTGCTCCTGCCTCCAGTGATCGGCTATGCTGTCGTTGAGGCCTCACCGCCCACTACTACTCCCACCGCTAGCCAGGCCCTGCAGCGACGGCAGCGTCACACCGCAGCTGAACAAGTGAACCCTCGTACTCCTCTCCGCGTGGGCATCCAGTGCGGCGTCTTCCCCGGCTCCGTGTTGTCCCCTTCCTAGGCCTCGCCGTCGTCCACCACCTTGGATGCGCTCAGCGCGGAGTGGTCAACATGGTCAACGAACGACACTATCAGAAGTAGACTGTGCGTGGAGAGGCTGACAGCTGGGTCCACGGCCGCACGCAAGGAAATGCCTCCTTATTACATGCAAAATAATGATTCCTCCACCTGATAGCTGGTACCCACCGGAAGGGCCTCTGTATTTTGCGAGAAAAACATTCCCACCGCTGACAGGTCGGACCCACCAGCTATATCTTTGCACGCAAGAAAGTGCCTCCTTATTACGCAGAAAAAATGAATACCCCCTGCTAGCTAGGACCCACAATAGTGGGAGGCTGACTTGTGGGCCAACTAAGTTGACGGGGACGGAGGGCTTTGTGAACTTAGTCAATATGAACGATTCTAGATCTAGTGACCGTACAATGTCCATCCAATAGTCGTAGTGCTTCTTCAACCACGTGTCTTCTTGCTCCAGCCGCCCAAACCAACACCGGCCGTACCTCGTGCTCCTACCTCCCGTGGCCGGCTGCGAAGCCGCGGAGGCCTCACCGCCCCTACTACTCCCACCGCTGGCTAGGCCATCCCTCTACTCACCCACCCCCTGTTATTCTGCGGCGACGGCAGCCTTACACCTTAGTGAACCAGTGAATCCTCATACTCCTCTACGCATGGGCATCCACTGCCGCGTCTTCCCCGTCTTCGCGTCGTCCCCTTCCTAGGCCTCGTCGTCGTCCACCGCCCTGGTGCTCTCGGCGGCGTGGTCAAGGAACGACTTCCATCGAACGTGGACTGTACATGGAGAGGCTGACATCTGGGATCTAATATAGTGGGAGGCTGACTTGTGGGCCTACTAAGTTGACGGGGATGGAGGGCTTTGTCAACTTAGTCAATATGCACGATTCTAGCTCTAGTGACCGTACGATGTCCATCCAACGGCCGTAGTGCTTCTTCAACCTCTGGTCTTCTTGCTCCAGCCGCCCAAACCAGCGCCGGTCGTGCCTCGTGCTCCTGCCTCCCGTGGCCGGCTGCGATGCCGCGGAGGCCTCACCTCCCCCTACTACTCCCAGCGCTAGCAAGGCCATCCCTCTATTCACCCACACCCCATGTTATTCTACGGCGACGGCAGCCTCACACCGCAGCCGAACCAGTGAACCCTCAAACTCGTCTCCGCGTGGGCATCCACTGCCGCGTCTTCCCCGGCTCCATGTCGTCCCCTTCCTAGGCCTCGCTGTCGTCCACCGCCTTGGTGCTCTCGGTGCGGCATGGTCAACGACCGACTTCCATTGGAAGAGTACTATATGTGGAGAGGCTGACACCTGGGTCCATGGTCGCAGCTGGGTCCACGGCCACAACCCAGTTTTTTGTGATTTGCCAAGTAAGTCGCTTTGTCAGGCCTGTGGGGCTGTAAATCTTTCAAGACGAGGAGAGCTTCATTCGGCTGGCCGAGAAAATGGCCTATCAATAATGAGAAATGGGCTGTACATTTTTAAAACACATCAAACCGGCAATTAGTTTCAAATTTCTTTTTTCTCATTTCGAGATTTTAAATTGCATAGATTTTTATGCATGGACAATTTGTTGGATTTTATATCAATATACATTTATTTTTAAAATCAGTTTGAATGTGACTCGAAATTTTGGGATTAAAAACAGTTCGGACCGCATCAAAATATGCAAAATTTCGTATAATTTTTTAACTGTGGCCACAATATGGGATGTAATGCTAACAAAAAGAATATGGGCTCCAAAAAAACCTTAAGAATTAGAAAATGGGCTATAAATTATTAGAAATAATGGCAGATGGGCTGTATGCTATTTTCCACATATTTGAGGTTTCCTAAAAAAAGGTTGACGCACAAGCAGTGACTGTTGGATGTCCATCCAACGACCGTTGTGCTTCTTCAATCTCTGCTCTTCCTGCTCCAGCCGCTCAAACAAGCGCCGGTGGGACTACCTGCTCCCTCCTCCTCATGGCCGGTTGTGCTGCCGCGTAGGCCTCACCGCCCCATCGTAGTCCCATCGCTGGCCTAGCCATCCCTCTACTCACCCACACCTGCTGTTATTCTCCGGCAACGGTAGACGAACCAGTAAACCCTCATACAGTCATACTCCCCTCCGTGTGGGAAACAACTGTCGAGTCTTCCCTGGCTTCGTGTCGTTCCCTTCCTAGGCCTCGCTGTTGTCCACCGCCCTGGTGCTTTCGACGCGGCCTGGTCAATGTAGTCAACGACCGACATGCATCTGAAGTGGACTGTACGTGGAGAGGCTGATAGTTGGGTCCACGGCCGCATGCAAGGAAATGCCTCCTTATTACGCGCAAAATAATGATTCCTCCACCTGACATCTGGGACCCATCGAAAGGGCCTCTATATTTCACGAAAAAACGTTACCGCCGCTGACAGCTCGGACCCACTAGCTATATCTTCTCACGCAAGGAAGTGCCTCCTTATTACGCACAAAAAAATGAATACTCCCCCTGCTACCTGGGACCTAGTATAGTGGGAGGCTGACTTGTGGGCCTACTAAGTTGACGGGGACGGAGGGCTTTGTCAACTTAGTCAATATGCAGCATTCTAGCTCCAGTGACCGTACGATGTCCATCCAACGGCTGTAGTGCTTCTTCAACCTTGGGTCTTCTTGCTCCAGCCGCCCAAACCAGCGCCGACCGTGCCTCGTGCTCCTGCCTCCCATGGCCGGCTGCGATGCCGCGGAGGACTCACTGCCCGCTACTACTCTCACCGCTGGCCAGGCCATCCCTCTACTCACCCACCCCCCTATTATTCTGCGGCGACGGTAGCCTCACACTGTTGGAAATATGCCCTAGAGGCAATAATAAATTTGTTATTATTATATTTACTTGTTCATGATAATCGTTTATTATCCATGCTAGAATTGTATTGATAGGAAACTCAGATACATGTGTGGATACATAGACAACACCATGTCCCTATTAAGCCTCTAGTTGACTAGCTCATTGATCAATAGATGGTTACGGTTTCCTGACCATGGACAGTGGATGTCGTTGATAACAGGATCACATCATTAGGAGAATGATGTGATGGACAAGACCCAATCCTAAGCCTAGCACAAGATCATGTAGTTCGTATGCTAAAGCTTTTTCTAATGTCAAGTATCATTTCCTTAGACCATGAGATTGTGCAACTCCCGGATACCGTACGAGTGCTTTGGGTGTGTCAAACGTCACAATGTAACTGGGTGGCTATAAAGGTACACTACAGGTATCTCCGAAAGTGTCTGTTGGGTTGGCACGAATCGAGACTGGGATTTGTCACTCCGTGTAAACGGAGAGGTATCTCTGGGCCCACTCGGTAGGACATCATCATAATGTGCACAATGTGATCAAGGAGTTGATCACAGGATGATGTGTTACGGAACGAGTAAAGAGACTTGCCGGTAACGAGATTGACCAAGGTATCGGGATACCAACGATCGAATCTCGGGCAAGTATCGTACTGCTAGACAAAGGGAATTGTATACGGGATTGATTAAGTCCTTGACATCATGGTTAATCCGATGAGATCATCATGGAGCATGTGCGAGCCAACATGGGTATCCAGATCCCGCTGTTGGTTATTGACCGGAGAGTTGTCTCGTCCATGTCTTCATGACTTCCGAACCCGTAGGGTCTACACACTTAAGGTTCGACGACGCTAGGGTTATAGGGAAAGTATGTACGCGGTTACCGAATGTTGTTCGGAGTCCCGGATGATATCCCGGACGTCACGAGGAGTTCCGGAATGGTCCAGAGGTAAAGATTGATATATAGGAAGTATGGTTTTGGCCACCTGAAGTGTTCTGGGCATCACCGGTAGTGTACCGGGACCACCGGAGGGGTCCGGGGGTCCACCAGGTGGGGCCACCAGCCCCGGAGGCCTACATGGGCCAATAGTGGGAAGGGACCAGCCCCTAGGTGGGCTGGGGCGCCTCCCACCAAGGCCCAAGGCGCCTCCAAGAGGGGAAGGGGGCAAACCCTAGGCTCAGATGGGCCTAAGGCCCACCTAGTGGTGCGCCCTCCTCTCTCCCCACTTGGCCGCCCCCTAGATGGGATCTAGGGCTGGCCGCCACCCCTAGGGAGGGAACCCTAGGTGGGGGCGCAGCCCCTCCCCTCCCCCTATATATACTTGAGGTTTGGGGCTGCCCAACACATGTGATTTGCTCTCCCTGTTGGTGCAGCCCTACCCCTCTCCCTCCTCGTCTCTCGTAGTGCTTGGCGAAGCCCTACTGGAGTCCCGCGCTCCTCCACCACCACCACGCCGTCGTGCTGCTGCTGGATGGAGTCTTCCCCAACCTCTCCTTCTCCCCTTGCTGGATCAAGGCGTAGGAGACGTCACCGGGATGTACGTGTGTTGAACACGGAGGTGCCGTCCGTTCGGCACTAGGATCATCGGTGATTTGGATCACGACGAGTACGACTCCATCAACCCCGTTCACTTGAAAGCTTCCGCTTAGCGATCTACAAGGGTATGTAGATGCACTCTACTTCCCCTTGTTGCTAGATTACTCCATAGATTGATCTTGGTGATGCGTAGAAAATTTTGAATTTCTGCTACGTTCCCCAACAGTGGTATCAGAGCCAGGTTTATGCGTAGTTACTATTCACGAGTAGAACACAAAGTAGTTGTGGGCGTCGATATTGTCAATTATCTTGCTGTTACTAGTCTTATCTTGATTCGGCGGTATCGTGGGATGAAGCGGCCCGGACCAACCTTACACGTACGCTTACGTGAGACCGGTTCCACCGACTGACATGCACTAGTTGCATAAGGTGGCTGGCGGGTGTCTGTCTCTCCCACTTTAGTCGGATCGGATTCGATGAACAGGGTCCTTATGAAGGGTAAATAGAAATTGGCAATTCACGTTGTGGTTTTGGCGTAGGTAAGAAACGTTCTTGCTAGAAACCTATAGCAGCCACGTAAAAACTTGCAACAACAATTAGAGGACGTCTAACTTGTTTTTGCGGCATGTATTTTGTGATGTGATATGGCCAAAGGATGTGATGAATGATATATATGTGATGTATGAGATCATGTTCTTGTAATAGGAATCACGACTTGCATGTCGATGAGTATGACAACCGGCAGGAGCCATAGGAGTTGTATTTTTTTTGTATGACCTGCGTGTCATTGAGAAACGCCATGTAAATTACTTTACTTTATTGCTAAACGTGTTATCCATAGTAGTAGAAGTAATAGTTGGCGAGCAACTTCATGGAGACACGATGATGGAGATCATGATGATGGAGATCATGGTGTCATGCCGGTGACAAGATGATCATGGAGCCCCAAGATGGAGATCAAAGGAGCTATATGATATTGACCATATCATGTCACTATTATTTGATTGCATGTGATTTTTATCATGTTTTTGCATCTTGTTTACTTAGAACGACGGTAGTAAATAAGATGATCCCTCATAATAATTTCAAGAAAGTGTTCCCCCTAACTGTGCACCGTTGCCATATTTCGTTGTTTCAAAGCACCACGTGATGATCGGGTGTGATAGATTCCAACGTTCACATACAATGGGTGTAAGACAGATTTACACATGCAAACACTTAGGTTGACTTGACGAGCCTAGCATGTACAGACATGGCCTCGGAACACAGAAGACCGAAAGGTCGAACATGAGTCGTATAGAAGATACGATCAACATGAAGATGTTCACCGATATTGACTAGTCTGTCTCACGTGATGATCGGACACGGCCTAGTTGACTCGGATCATGTAATCACTTATATGACTAGAGGGATGTCTATCTGAGTGGGAGTTCATAAAATGAACTTAATTATCCTGAACATAGTCAAATGGTCTTTGCAAATTATGTCGTGGCTCGTGCTTCAGTTCTACTGTTTAGATATGTTCCTGGAGAAAATTTAGTTGAAAGTTGATAGTAGCAATTATGCGGACTAGGTCCGTAAACTGAGGATTGTCCTCATTGCTTCATAGAAGGCTTATGTCCTTAACGCACCGCTCAGTGTGTTGAGCCTCGAATGTTGTCTGTGGATGTTGCGAACATCTGACATACACATTTTGATAACTACGTGATAGTTCAGTTAAACGGTTTAGAGTTGAGGTACCGAAGACATTTTGAAACGTTGCAAAACATATGAGATGTTGCGAGGGCTGAAATTGGGATTTCAGGCCCGTGCCCACGTCAAGAGGTATAAGACCTCCGACGATTTTCTTAGCCTGCAAACTAAGGGAGAAAAGCTCAATTGTTGAGCTTGTGCTCAGATTGTCTGAGTACAACAATCATTTGAATCGAGTGGGAGTTGATCTTCCATATGAGATAGTGATGTTTCTCCGAAGTCATTACCACCAAGCTGCTAGAGCTTCATGATGAACTATAATATATCAGGGACATATATGATGATCCTTGAGATATTCACGATGTTTGACACCACAAAAGTAGAAATCAAGAAGGAGCATCAATTGTTGATGGTTGGTGAAACCACTAGTTTCAAGAAGGGCAAGGGCAAAAAGGGATACTTCATTAAACGACAAATCAGCTGCTGCTCTAGTGAAGAAACCCAAGGTTGAACCCAAACCTGAGACTAAGTGCTTCTGTAATAAGGGGAACAACCACTGGAGCAGAATTACCCTAGATACTTGGTAGATGAGAAGGCTGGTAAGGTCGATAGAAGTATATTGGATATACATTGTGTTAATGTGTACTTTACTAGTACTCCTAGTAGCACCATGGTATTAGATACCGGTTCGGTTGCTAAGTGTTAGTAAACTCGAAATAGAAGGCTGCGGAGTAAACGGAGACTAGCTAAAGGTGAGCTGGCGATATGTGTTGGAAGTTTTTCCCAAGCTTGATGTGATCAAGCATTGCACGCTCCCTCTACCATCGAGATTGGTGTTTGCGTTGAGCATAGACATGATTGGATTATGTCTATCGCAATACGGTTATTAATTTAAGGAGAATAATGTTTACTCTGTTTATTTGAATAATACCTTCAATGGTC
The DNA here is from genome assembly GCF_018294505.1 of Triticum aestivum. NCBI lineage: Eukaryota > Viridiplantae > Streptophyta > Magnoliopsida > Poales > Poaceae > Triticum > Triticum aestivum. Next base: position 479,849,650 of record NC_057803.1, read on the forward strand.
TTGCACCTAAAATGAATGGTTTATTGAATCTCGATCGTAGTGATACACATGTTCATGCCAAAATATATAAGATAGTAATGATAGTACCACCTACTTGTGGCACTGCCATGTAAGTCATATCGGTATAAAACGCATGAAGAAGCTCCATGTTGATGGATCTTTGGGCTCACTCGTTTTTGAAAAGTTTGAGACATGCGAACCATGTCTATTGGTGTATATGCATGAAGAAACTCCATGCAAATGGACCGTTTGGACTCACTTGATTTTGAATCACTTGAGACATGCAAATCATACCACATGGGCAAGATGACTAAAAGCCTCGTTTTCAGTAAAATGGAACTAGAAAGCAACTTGTTGGAAGTAATACATTTTGATGTGTGCAGTCCAATGAGTGCTGAGGCATGTAGGGATATCGTTATGTTCTTACTTCATAGATGATTTGAGTAGATGTTGAGTATATTTACTTGATGAATCACGAGTCTGAATTATTGAAAGGTTCAAGTAATTTCAGGGTGAAGGTGAGAGATCGTTGTGACAAAAGGATAAAATATCTATGATATGATCATAGAGATGAATATCTGAATTACTAGTTTGGCACAGAATTAAGACATTGTGGAAATTGTTTCACAACTAATACAGCCTGAAACACCATAGTATGATGGTGTGTCCGAACATCATAACTGCACCCTATTGGATATGATGCATACCATGATGTCTCTTATCGAATTACCACAATAGTTTATGGGTTAGGAATTAGAGACAACCACATTCACTTTAAATAGGGCACCATGTAATTCCGATGAGATGACACCGTATGAACTATGGTTTAGAGAAACCTAAGCTGTCATTTCTTAAAAGTTTGGGGCTGCGACGCTTATGTCAAAAAGTTTCAGGCTGATAAGCTCGAACCCAAAGCGGATAAATGCATCTTCATAGGACTCCCAAAATAGTTGGGTATACCTCCTGTCTCAGATCCGAAAGCAATAAGGGATTGTTTCTAGAATCGGGTCCTTTCTCGAGGAAAAGTTTCTCTCAAAAGAATTGAGTGGGAGGATGGTGGAGACTTGATGAGGTTATTGAACCGTCTCTTCAACTAGTGTGTGGCAGGGCACAGGGAGTTGTTCCTGCAGCACCTACACCAATTGAAGTGGAAGCTTATGATAGTGATCATGAAACTTCAGATCAAGTCACTACCAAACCTCGTGGGATGACAAGGATGCATACTACTTCAGAATGGTATGTAATCCTGTCTTGGAAGTCATGTTGCTAGACAAAAATGAACCTACGAGCTATGGAGAAGCGATGGTGGGCCTGGATTCCAAAATGGCTCGAGGCCATATAATCTGAGAGAGGATCCATATATGAAAACAAAGTGTAGACTTTGGAAGAACTACTTGATGGTTGTAAGGCTGTTAGGTACATATGGATTTTAAAAGGAAGACGGACAATGATGGTAAGTATCACCATTAAGAAAGCTCGACTTGTCGTTAAGATGTTTTCCGACAAGTTCAAGGATTTGACTATGATGAGACTTTCTCACTCATAGCGATGCTAAGAGTCTGTTGGAATTATATTAGCGATTACTGCATTATTTATGAAATCTTGCAGATAGGATGTCAAAACATTGTTTCCTCGATGATTTTCTTGAGGAAAGGTTGTATGTGATACAACCGGAAGGTTTTGTCAATCCTGAAAGATGCTAACAAGTATGCAAAGCTCCAGCAATCCTTCTAAGGACTGGAGTAAGCATCTCGGAGTTGGAATGTATGCTTTGATGAGATGATCAAAGATTTTGGGTGTATACAAAGTTTATGAGAAACTTGTATTTCCAAAGAAGTAAGTGGGAGCACTATAGAATTTCTGATGAATATATGTTGTTGACATATTGTTGATCAGAAATGACGTAGAATTTCTGGAAAGCATATAGGGTTATTTGGAAAGTGTTTTTCAATGGAAAGCCTGGATTAAGCTACTTGAACATTAAGCATCAAGATCTATAAGGATAGATCGAAACGCTTAATGGTACTTTCAAATGAGCACATACCTTGACATGATCTTGAAAGTGTTCAAGATGGATCAGTCAAAGAAGGAGTTCTTGCCTGAGTTGTAAGGTATGAAGTTAAGACTTAAAGCTCGACCACGGCAGAAGAAAGAGGAAGGACGAAGGTCGTCCCCTATGCTTTTGTCATAGGCTCTATACGGTATGCCATGCTTAGTACCGCACCTGATGTGTGCCTTGCCACATATCTGGCAAGAGGGTACAAAGGTAATCTAGGAGTAGATCACCAGATAGCGGTCTAAATTATCCTTAGAGGAATAAGGATATGTTTCTCGGTTATGGAGGTGATAAAGAGTTCAACGTAAAGAGTTACGTCGATGCAAGCTTAACACCTATCCGGATAGCTCTAAGTAGAGATACTGGATACGTATAATGGAGCAACAATTTAGAATAGCTCCAAGTAGAACAGTTATTTGAAATGGCTCCAAATGTAGCGTAGTAGTTGCATCTACAAGATGACATAGAAATTTGTGAAGTACATACGGATCTGAATGTTGCAGACCCGTTGACTGAAACCTCTCTCACAAGCATAACATGATCAAACCCAGAACTCTTTGGGGGTTAGTCACATGTGGATGTGACCTTGAGTGTTAATCACATATCGATGTGAACTGGATTATTGACTCTAGTGCAAGTGGGAGACTGTTGGAAATATGCCCTAGAGGCAATAATAAATTGGTTATTATTATATTTCCTTGTTCATGATAATCGTTTATTATCCATGCTAGAATTGTATTGATAGGAAACTCAGATACATGTGTGGATACATAGACAACACCATGTCCCTAGTAAGCCTCTAGTTGACTAGCTCGTTGATCAATAGATGGTTACGTTTTCCTGACCATGGACATTGGATGTCGTTGATAACGTGATCACATCATTAGGAGAATGATGTGATGGACAAGACCCAATCCTAAGCCTAGCACAAGATCATGTAGTTCGTATGCTAAAGCTTTTTCTAATGTCAAGTATCATTTCCTTAGACCATGAGATTGTGCAACTCCCGGATACCGTAGGAGTGCTTTGGGTGTGCCAAACGTCACAACGTAACTGGGTGGCTATAAAGGTACACTACAGGTATCTCCGAAAGTGTCTGTTGGGTTGGCACGAATAGAGACTGGGATTTGTCACTCCGTGTAAATGGAGAGGTATCTCTGGGCCCACTCGGTAGGACATCATCATAATATGCACAATGTGATCAAGGAGTTGATCACGGGATGATGTGTTATGGAACGAGTAAAGAGACTTGCCGGTAACGAGATTGAACAAGGTATCGGGATACCGACGATCGAATCTCGGGCAAGTATCGTACCGCTAGACAAAGGGAATTGTATACGGGATTGATTAAGTCCTTGACATCGTGGTTCATCCGATGAGATCATCGTGGAGCATGTGGGAGCCAACATGGGTATCCAGATCCCGCTGTTGGTTATTGACCGGAGAGTTGTCTTGGCCATGTCTGCATGACTTCCGAACCCGTAGGGTCTACACACTTAAGGTTCGATGACGCTAGGGTTATAGGGAAAGTATGTACGCGGTTACCAAATGTTGTTCGGAGTTCCGGATGAGATCCCGGACGTCACGAGGAGTTCTGGAATGGTCCAGAGGTAAAGATTGATATATAGGAAGTATGGTTTTGGCCACCGGAAGTGTTCCGGGCATCACCAGTAGTGTATCGGGACCACCGGAGGGGTCCGGGGGTCCACCAGGTGGGGCCACCAGCCCCGGAGGCCTACATGGGCCAATAGTGGGAAGGAACCAGCCCCTAGGTGGGTTGGGGCGCCTCCCGCCAAGGCCCAAGGCGCCTCCAAGAGGGGAAGGGGGCAAACCCTAGGCTCAGATGGGCCTAAGGCCCACCTAGTGGTGCGCCCCCCTCTCTCCCCCCTTGGCCGCCCCCTAGATGGGATCTAGGGCTGGCCGCCACCCCTAGGGAGGGAACCCTAGGGGGCGCAGCCCCTCCCCTCCCCCTATATATACTTGAGGTTTGGGGCTGCCCGACACATGTGATTTTCTCTCCCTGTTGGTGCAGCCCTACCCCTCTCCCTCCTCGTCTCTCGTAGTGCTTGGCGAAGCCCTGCTGGAGTCCCGCGCTCCTCCACCACCACCACGCCATCGTGCTGCTGCTGGATGGAGTCTTCATCAACCTCTCCTTCTCCCCTTGCTGGATCAAGGCATAGGAGATGTCACCGGGCTGTACGTGTGTTGAACACGGAGGTGCCGTCCGTTCGGCACTAGGATCATCGGTGATTTGGATCACGACGAGTACGACTCCATCAACCCTGTTCACTTGAACACTTCCGCTTAGCGATCTACAAGGGTATGTAGATGCACTCTCCTTCCCCTCGTTGCTAGATTACTCCATAGATTGATCTTGGTGATGCGTAGAAAATTTTGAATTTCTGCTACGTTCCCCAACACACACCATAGTGAACCAATGAATCCTCATACTCCTCTACGCGTGGGCATCCATTGCCGCGTCTTCCCCGGGTCCGCGTCGTCCCCTTCCTAGGCCTCGTCGTCGTCCACCGCCCTGGTGCTCTCGGCAGTGTGGTCAACGTGGTCAAGGAACGGCTTCCATCGGGCATGGACTGCACATGGAGAGGCTGACAGCTGGGTCCACGGGCGTAGCAAGGAAGTGCCTCCTTATTACGCGGAAAATAATGATTCCTCCAACTGACAGCGGGGACCCACCGAACGGGCAACCATATTTCGCGAAAAAAAATGTTTCCCCCTGACTACTGGGACCTACCAGCTACATCTTCGCACGCAAGGAAGTGCCTGACAGTCGGGACCCACCAGGTCGAAGCGTACGTAGCGTTGTCATTCTGGTCGCGAACATGTACATACATACTGCACGATGTAGAGGCGCACACGTGGCGTAGTAGAGGCGCGCACATAGCATGTACACGTACGTACATCGGCCAGTGTGCAAGAAAGAAAATACGGCCATGTACGTACATACGGGAAGGGTCTCGAACACCTACTCGCGCATACGTATGGCCAGGGCTCGTGTACTTGGCTCGGTCGGAACGGAGAAACTGCGTCGTCGTCGTGTTCATGGGGAGCCAACCGGCTGGGTCAGAACAGAATGCGTCGTCGTGTTCATCGGAAGGGCTTGGATGGAACAGCCGATGGAAACGAGGCCCGTCATACCGCAGAATGGAGGAGACGGCCTTGTGTTCGACCAGCCACGGTGGAAACGGGATCCTGTTCATCGGGAGGGGTCTGGCGTACCGCAAAACGGAGGAAACGGACCTCCTACGGTCGAAACGGGGGTCCTGTTGATCGGGAGGGGTGTGGCGTACCGCAAAACGGAGGAAACGGACTTGTGTTGGAGCGCTACGATCAAAACGGTGGTCCTGTTCATCGGGAGGGGTGTGGCGTACCACAAAATGGGACTCCACTGGATACTGTTCATCTCCACAGTCGACCCCCTCCAGCCTCCATGGGCTACTGTTCATCCACCATCGACCTCCTCCATCCTCCACGTGCGAGTGTCCATCCATGGGCTCCTGTTCATCCAGCCTCCACCACGCGCTACTCCACCGGCTACTGTTCAACCCGCCCTCGCCAAGGGCTCCTGTTCAACCACCCCTCCATGGGCTACTGTTCATCCAGCCCTCCACCGTCTACTGTTCATACAACCCTCCACGGGGTGGTCCTATTCATCCAGCCCTCCATGGGGTCCTGTTCATCCAGCCCCAACCGGCTCAATCGATCGGGGTCCTGTTCATCCAGAGGCAACACCATGGGGTCCTATTCATCCACCCCCACCGGGAACTATTCATCCAACCCCCCCAGCAACGCTCATAGTTCATCCAGAGGCAGCATCGATCGGCTTCAGTTAGCAGCAGTAGTGAAGGAATCACTCGGGTTCAGTAACGCGTAGCCTGCAGTGCAATCGCTCGGGTTCAGTTAGAGCCCAACGCCTCGCTCGGGTTCAGTTAGATCCCAACGCCTCGCACACACGCGCGTACATGTACGAGAGAAACACGCATCGCTCGGCCCCCGACCACCCACCGTAACCGGGAACTCCCCGAAATTTTCCTCGCCCTCGCTTCTGCCACTATTTTTTTCCGTCATGGACGGCCCAAAGAATGTCATGTAGCTGCGTCTCCGGCCCGCCCAAGACGAAAAGCCCATTTTCTGTCATGATTTTTTGGCATAGAAGTAGGAGCCCACCACATCTATGATGATACTGGGTTTTGTCACAATTATCATCATAGAAGTGTCATAAGTATGACAGAAAAAAAATTCATTCGGCCCAAAATGTCACGGATGTGTCTTTTTTTGTAGTGAAATGCCATGTCACTCCATGCATACGTAGACATGTATCTATGTCGTGAGACCAATATGTTTGAAAATTCCTTCTAATTTACTGCACATGGAATTAACTTGCACACAAGTACACATATATGATTTTTCAAACCGTTTTGGTTAGGCGTTGCATGTAGATGTAGTTCAAATTTGAATTACGGTCATTAAATGGTTAGAAAATCACTTAAATGTCTTTGAAAGGTCAAATGACCCCTAGAATTTTCCAAAATTTCACATTACAGTTGTAGTAGTGCACGTTAGACGTCGAAACAATTTCATGGCCGTAAGAGGAAGCTATCTCCCGTTCGTCATCAAACATGCATTGTTCCCTCTCAGAACCACGAACCTTCTAGCGAGTTGCTCCGGTTTGTGAGGGGTGTGTGTCCAAACTTTCGACAAACATGCCAATTTCTTTAATACATCATCTTGGTGGCATGACATTAAATCAAGCAAGGTTTCATGTTTTTCTGATCATTTTTTAATTTTTTGGAATTAAAATGCCATGGCATGCACTCCATGCATGTGCCCATGCCTTGACACCAATATGTTTGAAAATTCCTTCAAATTTACTGCACATGGAATTAACTCGCACACAAGTACACAAAATATGAATTTTCAAACCATTATGGTAAGGCGTTGCATGTAGATATAGTTCAAATTTGAATTACTATCATTAAATGGTTACAAAATCATTTAAATGTCTTTGAAAGGTCAAATGACCCCTGAAATTTACCAAATTTTCACATGACAGTTGTATTAGTTCACGTTAAACATAGGGAAAAAATTGAAGGCCGTAAGAGGAAGCTATCTCATGTTCGTCATCAAACATGCATTGTTCCCTCTGGGAACCACGAACCTTCTAGCAAGTTTCTCTGGTTTGTGAGGGGTGCGTGTCCAAATGTTCGTCAAACATGCCAATTTCTTTACCACATCATCTTGGTGGCATGGCATTAAATCATCCAAGGTTTCATGTGTTTCGCATCATTTTTGAATTAAAATGCCATGTCACTCCATGCATACGTATGCATGTGTCCATGTCGTGAGACCAATATGTTTGAAAATTCCTTCTAATTTACTGCACATGGAATTAACTCGCACATAAGTACACATATATGATTTTTCAAAACGTTTTGGTTAGGCATTGCATGCAGATGTAGTTCAAATTTGAATTCTGGTCATTAAATGGTTAGAAAATCATCTAAATGTCTTTAAAAGGTCAAATGACCCATAGAATTTTCCAAAATTTCACATTACAGTTGTATTAGTGCACGTTAGACGTAGAAAAAAATTTGAAGGACGTAAGAGGAACCTACCTCCTGTTTGTCATCAAACATGCATTGTTCCCTCAAGGAACCACGAACCATCTAGCGAGTTGCTTCGGTTTGTGAGGGGTGTGTGTCCAAACTTTCGTCAAACATGCCAATTTCTTTACCACATCATCTTGGTGGCATGACATTACATCAACCAAGGTTTCATGTGTTTCTAGTTTTTTTGGAATTAAAATGCCATGCCACTCCATGCATACGTATTCATGCATATGTGTCCATGTCGTGATACAAATATGTTTGGAAATTCCTTCTAGTTTACTGCACATGGAAATAACTCGCACACAAGTACACAAATATGATTTTTCAAACCGTTTCGGTTACTCGTTGCATGTAGATGTAGTTCAAATTTGAATTACGGTCTTTAAATGGCTAGAAAATCACTTAAATGTCTACAAAAGGTCAAATGACCCCTTGAATTTTCAAAAATTTCACATTATAGTTGTAGTAGTGCATGTTAGACGTAGAAAAACAATTTGAAGGCCGTAAGAGGAAGCTATCTCCCGTTCATCATCAAACATGCATTGTTCCCTCTCGGAACCATGAGCCTTCTAGTGAGTTGCTCCGGTTTGTGAGGGGTGTGTGTCCAAACTTTGGTCAAACATGCCAATTTTTTTACCACATCATCTTGGTGGCATAACATTACATCAACCAAGGTTTCATGTGTTTCTGATTTTTTTAATTTTTTGGAATTAAAATGCCATGTCACTCCATGCTTAATTGTGTCATAGCCGTTAGACCAATATGTTTGAAAATTCCTTCAAATTTACTGCACATGGAATTAACTCGCACACAAGTACACAAAATATGAATTTTCAAACCATTATGGTAAGGCGTTGCATGTAGATATAGTTCAAATTTGAATTACTATCATTAAATGGTTACAAAATCATTTAAATGTCTTTGAAAGGTCAAATGACCCCTGAAATTTACCAAATTTTCACATGACAGTTGTATTAGTTCACGTTAAACATAGGGAAAAAATTGAAGGCCGTAAGAGGAAGCTATCTCATGTTCGTCATCAAACATGCATTGTTCCCTCTGGGAACCACGAACCTTCTAGCAAGTTTCTCTGGTTTGTGAGGGGTGCGTGTCCAAATGTTCGTCAAACATGCCAATTTCTTTACCACATCATCTTGGTGGCATGGCATTAAATCATCCAAGGTTTCATGTGTTTCGCATCATTTTTGAATTAAAATGCCATGTCACTCCATGCATACGTATGCATGTGTCCATGTCGTGAGACCAATATGTTTGAAAATTCCTTCTAATTTACTGCACATGGAATTAACTCGCACATAAGTACACATATATGATTTTTCAAAACGTTTTGGTTAGGCATTGCATGCAGATGTAGTTCAAATTTGAATTCTGGTCATTAAATGGTTAGAAAATCATCTAAATGTCTTTAAAAGGTCAAATGACCCATAGAATTTTCCAAAATTTCACATTACAGTTGTATTAGTGCACGTTAGACGTAGAAAAAAATTTGAAGGACGTAAGAGGAACCTACCTCCTGTTTGTCATCAAACATGCATTGTTCCCTCAAGGAACCACGAACCATCTAGCGAGTTGCTTCGGTTTGTGAGGGGTGTGTGTCCAAACTTTCGTCAAACATGCCAATTTCTTTACCACATCATCTTGGTGGCATGACATTACATCAACCAAGGTTTCATGTGTTTCTAGTTTTTTTGGAATTAAAATGCCATGCCACTCCATGCATACGTATTCATGCATATGTGTCCATGTCGTGATACAAATATGTTTGGAAATTCCTTCTAGTTTACTGCACATGGAAATAACTCGCACACAAGTACACAAATATGATTTTTCAAACCGTTTCGGTTACTCGTTGCATGTAGATGTAGTTCAAATTTGAATTACGGTCTTTAAATGGCTAGAAAATCACTTAAATGTCTACAAAAGGTCAAATGACCCCTTGAATTTTCAAAAATTTCACATTATAGTTGTAGTAGTGCATGTTAGACGTAGAAAAACAATTTGAAGGCCGTAAGAGGAAGCTATCTCCCGTTCATCATCAAACATGCATTGTTCCCTCTCGGAACCATGAGCCTTCTAGTGAGTTGCTCCGGTTTGTGAGGGGTGTGTGTCCAAACTTTGGTCAAACATGCCAATTTTTTTACCACATCATCTTGGTGGCATAACATTACATCAACCAAGGTTTCATGTGTTTCTGATTTTTTTAATTTTTTGGAATTAAAATGCCATGTCACTCCATGCTTAATTGTGTCATAGCCGTTAGACCAATATGTTTGAAAATTCCTTCCAATTTACAGCACATGGAATTAAATCGCACACAAGTACGCAAAATATGAGTTTTCAAATCGTTATGTTTAGCTATTGCATGTACATGTAGTTCAAATTTCAATTATGGTCATTAAATGGCTAGAAATTCAATTAAATGTCTTAGAAGGTCAAATGACCCCTGAAATTTTCCAAAATTTGACATGACAGTTGTATTAGTACTACAAAATTTCTCGTTCATTCAACACACCATCCGTTGGCACTTTATTCCAAATCCGTCTTTCACAGCTAGTAAAAATGTCTACAACATCACACACAGTTGTTTTCTAGGAACCGTTTGCGATGAAAATATCTGGGTCTATTTAAATCTCCCTCCTTAAGCTTCGTCGGCTCGTCTGCTCTAGTGCCGGCAACCCCGAAACCATGAATCCCGAACCCCATTCCCGCACCCCCTTCTTGCAAAGATGACGCCGTGGAAACGCTTCACGAAGGCCCGTACGATGGTCGCGTCCCCCCCCCCTGAGCGCCGCTGTCGGCGTTTTGGGAATGGGGGTCCCTAGACTTGTCTGCCTGCGGCCCATGGCATGGCTGTGCTGGCAGGTCTGTACGGCCCATCATCATCAACAAGGCATTCAAGACACTCGCAAGGGGCCAGCCTTGCGAGGCGAACGATGCGAGACCTCCTCAGGAGCGGCCTCACCAGGCTGCCTCTCAAGGAATGGAGATATCAAGGCGGGGCGATCTTCACGAGGCTCTCACGACATGAGGCATGACGATCAACACCAGGCGGGCGCCAACGCGCGCAGCGTCCTTGTTTCCTCTTTGGTGCTAAGGAGGCAAGCGCAGGCGTGGAGTACCGAGGCATTAGACAAAGGTTTCCGTATCGGTGCAACAAGACCAAGACCAGAAGGATGGCGGGACAGAGGTCACCATGGAGCCCAGGACGGCGTCACCACCAGAACCTTTGGCAGGCGAAGACCTCCTTTTGTCAGGATAGCTTGTACTAGTTGTCCCCTTTCAAATTGGCCGCCATTGTTGGCTCCCTTCCCGCTCATTATTTGGGGAGAGGACCAGGGCCTATATAAGTAGGACTAGCCACCACCAAAGGGGGGGATCTAATCCGATCTGATCAAAAGGCGAACCCTTAGCCACACCAAGCACAAGAACACCTCAACCTCAGGAGGCTGTTCTTCCCCTTGTATTATTCATCAACAGCCCAAGAGGCAATCCACCACCACCGCACTGGAGTAGGGTATTACACCACAACGGTGGTCCAAACCAGTATAAACCTTGTGTCTTTGTGTTGCGAGTGCGTCGAGTTCGTCCGCGAGACCCTAGTGAGCTAGGGCATAGATCGGAAGGAGGGAAAGAACTTCGCGTGCACCCCAGAGTTCGAACCTCAAGGGTTTGCCGGAACCCGTGATCCCACATTTGGCACGCCAGGTAGGGGTGCGCCGTAGCTCCTCTCCACCGGCCTGCGCTCCGCGCCACCGCTCTTCGCCGTCATGGCAGGTGCCCCGCCACCGGCTCCGGCGGCCGGTGCTGACAACGGGGCCAGGGGGCTCCGAGCCCTGGCCCCCGCCCTGCGGCAGGTGCGATGGCCACCCAAGTTCAGGCCGGAGATGCTGCCGCGCTATGACGGCGTGGCTGACCCGTTTGCCTTCTTGTTGGCATACGAGGAGGCCGTCCTCGAGGCCGAGGGCCAAGACAAGGTCATGGCCAACTGGCTCCCCATGGCCCTCACCGGCGAGCCACGCGCCTGGCTGCTCAACCTCCATGGATCAATAGTGGCATCCTGGGGGGGAACTCCACGACCTCTTCACCGCTCACTACTTGGTACCGGCGCACCACGCAGTCGTGGCCCTGCTAGGCGGCTCTCAAGCACCACCTTTAGATCGCCACGTCAAGTGGTTCCTCTGCCAGATTGGTGCCGCTTCCAAGCACCCGGGGCTCCGCCAGGCTGGGCTGCGCCGGAGGCCGACCTCACCTTCGGCTCAGTGGACCACCCTAACTCCACCACCGGCTCGGGCATGCTCCCAATGCTCTGCACGCCCACCATCTGCAACGTGGCTATTACCAAGACCCTCATTGACGGTGGTGTCGGCCTCAACTTGCTCTCCGTGGAAGCCTTCAGCCTTCTTCACGTGCCACTCGAGCGGCTCAGCCTCAACAAGCCTTTCTCAGGAGTTGGTGGTGGAACTGCCTACTCTCTGGGACAGATCCGCCTTCCCGTCACCTTCGGCACACGTGACAACTACCGCACCGAACTTGTCGACTTCGACATCGCCCGCATCGGCCTCCCATACAACGCCATTCTCGGGTACCCGGCTCTGGCCCAGTTCATGGCAGCGACTCATCCTGCCTACAACCTCATGAAGATGTCTGGGAGGAAGGGCATACTCACTATCAAAGGGGACGCCAAGGAGGCTCTGGAGGCGCTCAGGCTCGCCCTCAAAACCGCTGCCGCGGTGCAGCTTGCCGACGCGGGCACCTCTGAGCCCAAGGGAGCCGTACCGACCAAGAAGAAGCTGTTATTCACACAAGACAAGGCGGCAACCAAGCAGGTACCAATCAATGAGGACGGCCCTCAGGAGCCACCTTTACCATAGGTGCCAGCCTCGATCAAGGTCAAGAGGGAGCATTGGTGAAGTTCTTGCGCGCAAACAAGGATATATTCGCGTGGGAGCCCAATCAGCTGGTAGGAGTTCCGAGGGAAGTGATTCAGGATCACTTAAGGGTATGCCCCAATGTACGCCCCGTGAAGCAGCGGGCGAGATGGCAGTCCACTGAGAAGCAGGACTTCATCGTCCAAGAGACCCGCAAGCTGGAGGCAGCGGGCGCCATTCGTTAGGTTCGGTATCCCGAATGGCTGGTGAACCCCGTCATAGTACCGAAGAAAGGTGGGAAGGAACGGATGTGCGTTGACTTCACCAACCTTAACAAGGCCCACCCCCAAGATCCGTTCCTGCTCCCACGCATCGATCAGATTGTCGACTCCACCGCCGAGTGCGACCTGTTGTGCTTCCTGGATGCATTCTCAGGATATCACCAGATCAAGATGGCAGTAGAAGATGTGAAGAAGACCACCTTCCTAACCCCATGTGGGGTATACTGCTACACCTGCATGCCTTTTGGATGGCGCAACGCGGGTGCAACCTTTCAGTGACTGATGCACATCGCCTTAGGGCGGCAGCTCGGGAAAAACACAGAGGCCTACGTCGACGACATTGTGGTGAAGTCTCGGGAGGCAAGGACCTTGATTCACGACCTGGAGGAGACCTTCGCGAGCCTGCGCCAAGTGAACTTGCGGCTTAACCCGGAGAAGTGTGTGTTCGGCGTCCCTTCCAGCAAGCTGTTGGGCTTCCTCGTGTCCCACAGAGGATCGAGGCGAATCCAGAGAAGATCAAGGCTATCGAGGACATGAGCCCACCGCAGACCCTTAGGGAGATGCAGAAGCTGGCTGGCCGGGTAACTACGTTGGGATGCTTCATCTCCAAGATAGGGGAACTTGCCCTACCCTTCTTCAAGCTGATGACAAAGAAGGGCCCATTCGAGTGGACCTAGGAGGCCGACCGAGCTTTTCAAGACCTCAAGAGATACCTGACCAGCCCTCTGGTGATGGTGGCGCCACAGCCCCTCGAGCCCCTGGTACTCTACCTCGCTACTACCCTGTACTCCGCCAGCGCAGCACTGGTGGTGGTTCGGGAGGAGAACCAAACCAAGGGCATGCTACGTCGAGCTACAACTGAGGCAATACAAGATCAGGAAGGCACCACAAGAGCCGTGGCAGCGCCAGCAGAAGACCAAGCTCAACAGGACGATGTCGCCAAGATTCCCGCAAACAGTCAGGCGTTAGGAGCCCCATCACCTCATGAGGCGTCTCAACTTCCACCAGACGCGAGCCCAGACACCACACCAGCCCTCGTCGAACACCCGGTGTATTTCATTAGCACCGTGTTGCGAGACGCGAGGGCGTGGTATCCCATGCCTCAGAAGCTTCTGCTCCCACTCTTGGTGGCCTCGCGCAAGCTATGACACTACTTCCAGGGGAACCCCATCAAGGTTGTCTCAGCCTACCCATTAGAGAGGGTGCTCAGGAGCCCCAATTCTGCTGGAAGGGTCGCCGAGTGGAACATCGAGCTGCAAGCATTCCAATTAGAGTTCAACACTACCAGGGTCATCAAGGGAGTCGCGCTCGTTGATTTTGTGGCAGAATGGACGGACGTCCCGACACTTGAAGTAGGCAAAGAACGGTCCACCTCGCCAGGAAGTGAGGCACTAGATGGTTGGGTCTTGTACTTCGATGGCGCCCTCACGCACCAGGGCGCGGGGGCTGGAGCTGTACTCATCTTGTCCACTCAGGATAAGCTCTACTACACCATGCAGCTCTGCTTTCAGCAGGGCGAGAAGGTCTCCAACAACTTCACAGAATACGAAGGCCTCATAGCTGGCCTGAAGGCTACAGCAGCTCTGGGGGTGAAGCGCCTTACCATTAGAGGCAACTCGCAGCTCCTCGTCAACTTCTCCAACAAGGTATACAAGACAAAGGACGAGCATATGGAGGCATACCTCGCGGAGGTGCGCAAGATGGAGAAGCAGTTCTTGGGCCTGGAGCTGCAACACGTGCCCCGGAGCATCAACAAGGAAGCCGACGACATCGCCAAGAGAGCATCCAAGCGGTAGCCACAGGAGCCCGGTGTCTTTGAGGAATGGCTCTTCAAGCCATCGGCGACACCGCCACCTTCAATCACCGCTCAGCCCCGGGAGGAGCTTCCACAACCTCCTGCCTCAGGAGCCCCGGCCTGCGGTCCGACCTCAGGAGGGATGCTGGACCAAGGAATTCAAAGAATATCTGATGCAAGGGGTGCTGCCAGAGAAGGAGGAAGATGCAGAGCGTGTGGTTCGGCAAGCCACGGCGTACAACATCCATGATGGTGAGTTGTACAGGAAGCGGCCAAATGACGTTTCCCTGCGCTACATTTCCAGTGACCAGGGGAAGGAGCTGCTAATTGACATACATGGTGGGGACTGCGGGCACCACTCATCATCACGGACCCTCGTCGGCAAGGTATTCTGTAGTGGGTTCTATTGGCCCACTGCGCTCAACGACGCAACTGAGCTAGTGAAGTCTTGCGAAGCCTGCCAGTTCCACACCAAGCAAATTCATCAGCCGGCTCAAGGCCTCCAAACCATTCTGGTCACATGGCCGTTTGCGGTCTGGGGGCTAGACATCTTCGGCCCGTTCCCTCGAGCGCCTGGGGGCTACCGTTACCTCTACGTCGCCATCGACAAGTTCACCAAGTGGGCGGAAGTGGAAGCTGTCCGTACCATCCCAGCTGGCTCCGGTGTCAAGTTCATCAAGGGCCTCGTGAGCCGCTTCAGGGTCCCTGTTGGTGTCAAAACCGGCGGATCTCGGGTAGGGGGTCCCGAACTGTGCGTCTAGGCCGGATGGTAACAGGAGGCAGGGAACACGATGTTTTACCCAGGTTCGGGCCCTCCTGATGGAGGTAAAACCCTACGTCCTGCTTGATTAATATTGATGATATGGGTAGTACAAGAGTAGATCTACCACGAGATCAAGGATGCTAAACCCTAGAAGCTAGCCTATGGTATGATTGTTGTATATGGAGTTGATTGCCTACGGACTACAACCCTCTGGTTTATATAGACACCGGATAGGGTTAGGGTTAGATAGAGTCGGTTACAATGATAGGAGATCTTGAATATCCGCATCGCCAAACTTGCCTTCCACGCCAAGGAAAGTCCCATCCGGACATGGGACGAAGTCTTCAATCTTGTATCTTCATAGTCCTGGAGTCCGGCTGAAGGTATAGTTCGGCTACCCGAACACCCCCTAATCCAGGACTCCCTCAGTAGCCCCCGAACCAGGCTTCAATGACGATGAGTCCGGCGCGCAGATTGTTCGGCATTGCAAGGCGGGTTCTTCTCCAAATCTTGTGTACCTGTAGGAATAATGTCCGATTTTTGTAATGTAGTGCTCCTCGGCTTCCACGCCCAATAATGGCCGTCTTCCATGTGTCAAACGAATGTGAAAAGCCAGGGCGTTTTTACATCCACACCCCTAGTCATATAAACGAGCCGCCTATTTAACGGGATGGGGATTTAGGTCCAAACCACATCTTCTGCTTTCCGCGAGTTATCATTAGAGCGCTTCCAGCAAAGGTCCATTCCAACATGACCAGCCGTCGCAGCTCCTCCCCTCGCCCCTCCGGTCCCAAACCCGGGGACTAGGAGAGTTGCACCATCCCGCATAGCGAGTTAGTGTCGCTTCAGGCCAAGGGATTTCTCCCTCAGGCATACATGGTCCCGGTCCGAGCCGGTTTCGCCACCTACAATGGCGGAAAACAAGCGGAGAGCACCCCCAATCCTTCTAAAGGAGAGCGGGTGTGCCTCGTCCCCTATCTAATAAGGGGACTGGGATTTCCAATTCATCCATTTCTCCGCGGGCTTCTGGAGTTCTACGGCCTCCAGCTGCACAATCTCACGCCCGCCTCCGTATTGCATATTGCGGGTTTCGTCGCCCTTTGCAAGCTATTTTTAGGCGTTGAGGCTCATTTCACGCTGTGGAAGAGGTTATTCTGCCTGGTGCCCCGTTCTCGAGAGGGGTCTATATACCAAGTGGGCGGAGCCGAAGTATGGCGCATCGCCGGGACTGGATACCTATCCGGAACCCCAAAGAAGGCGTCCGAGGACTGGCCTTCGGAATGGTTTTATATAGATGACATCCCGCTACCGGACCCTATCCGAGTCGGTCTCCCTGAGTTCAACAGTGCTCCATTGAAGAAACGCTTGAGCTGGCGTCTGCGGCGCTCTCAGAGAGAAAGCGACAGAGACGTCCTTTACCTGATGGGCCGGATAAGACTGTTGGCTCATTCCGGACTAACCATGATTGGAGTCATGGCCGCATGCATTATGCGGGGGGTGCAGCCGCTTCAATATAGAGGCCACCCCATGTGGGATTTCAACGGGGAGGATGACGCCACACGTTACGGTCGTAAGGGGCCGGCCTCAGCCGCCGCCTTAGTAAAGATCTTATCCTCTTTGTACAAGGGAGAAAAGGAGGAATTCCTCCGCGTCAACCCGCGGGCCGGATTCAGTATGTACGATCCTCCAAGTTGGGTAAGTGAACAATTGCGCTTGCCCGTTTGTTTTATACTCCCATGGTTAGATAGGTAGTCTAACGACTTCAATGCAGGAACTGCGACAAGAGGTAAAGGATATAAGCAGCCGCCCTCCACAGCCCGAGGACCCAGAACGGTCCCTCAATCCGGATTCCGAAGAGGATCCGGACATATCGGTGGAGCTTATCGACGGGGTGTTCCATCAGTTAAGCAAGGAAAATACCTTGGTAGCCATTACGGCGGATTACCCAGGGTTAATCCCGGCCTCCCATGTGACAAAAACCGGGGTCTTATTCCCTTGAAAGAGATTCCACCCTCACGTAGCCCGGTGTTTCTGACGACAACCATGTTTTGTAGGGGAGATTTCCAAGGCAGGAGGCCGAACCTGCAGCGGCTAGCCAACAAGGGGCCGCAGGGCCCCGTGGGGCAAAAAGGAATGAAGTCCGGACTGAGATGCCGGCGCAAAGGTATAGTGCACCCTCTGTTTCCCTGGAGTTATTCTGTCAGGGCATATTAACGTTCGTGCTATCTTCAGAACGAAGAGACCTCGCCGGACTACATCCGGAGAGGTTGCCAATCGCGCCTCCACCAGCCAGGCTCCAACATCTGGCCAGGAAGCGGAGGTGAGCACAAGGCGCGCACTGGACGCTCCTCCGACAGAGGATGCGGACAGGCTGTCTGCCACAAATTCTGAAGTGGAGAGTGCCATGAACCACAGGCGTCGCCGGACAATTCTACGCGACGCTTGTTTCTCCCAAGAGGCTTTAGATGCCTTTAATTCGGGAGATGCATACCTCCATGCTGCTCAAAATGGTTTAGCCAGAGCCACGGAGCAGTATGTAAAAGACATACGAGTAAGAAAAGTTTGGTTAAATATATATATATATATATGCCAGTAGCCCCCGAGACTTGAAGCAGTTAGAGCAACTGATTTAAGGTTCATTTAATATGCAGCTTCTTACAGAGAAGAATACCGTACTGTCCCAGGAGCTGGAAAAGTGCAAGGCCCAACTCGAGGCCGCACTAGCCGTAGCAGGGGAGCCCAAAGGGACCCCCTCAGGTAAGATACACTTCGAAAGATTTTTATTGTGCGGTGTGGGTGTAAATCTGACAAACCATATTGCAGATGGCGTCGGACTCAATCCGGACAAGCAACAACTCTTACTGGCTAAAGGCCGGTGAGAATACGTTGACAAAGGTGAGGCGAGACAAGAATGATCTTCAGGATGCCAACACCAAGCTGGACGTCGAACTTAAAGATGTTTGTGGCCAGCTGTCGGACTCCACGAAGGAGAATCAGCGGCTTCGACGCGACATTTTTAGTAAGTGCTTGAACGAACTTTGAAAAAAGAGTTCGGCGAGGAAGTCGACTAACAGAGTAATGTCTGTACGTATGCTCACAGGTCATCCTGCAGAGGAGATGCCCGGTTCTGCGGGTGACCTTCTTCCTGGACTCTTGCAACTGCACGAGCGAATTCGGCAGGCGATGCGGGATATTGCCCAAGCCTTATGGCCTGCCCACTCCGTGTCCGAGGACCTTGGAGAGCTTGCGGAGAAGCTAAAGGGAGCTCGGCGGCGCTTCCGGTTGTGGAAGATATCAGCCTGCCGACAAGGCGCTAGGGAGGCCTGGGCCATGGTGAAGACCCGTTTTACGAAGTCTGACCCAAACCACATGGCTGAGGTCGGATCAGTGGGACCTGACGGGAAGGAGATCCCTGTAAGCTTATTATACGGCCAAGTAGAGTTGGCCGCGAAGTATTCCCAGCAGGACTGTAAATTAGACAGCCTGTTAAATGGTATAGAAGAGGAATACAATCAGTCAGAATGACTGTGTAATTTTGAATTGACATGTGTAATGCCTTCTAGCCGGATTGTAGATTGTTTGTCGTTGCCGACCTTTTCGCTTCAACCTCGGGACCTGACGGTCCGGAGTGTGTCCGAATACCCTAGCGGTTATATAAGAACCGGGGTATGTGTGGAGACCAGGCGTAGGGGTCATCAGTGCTTTATCAGACAAGTGCCCAACTAGTTATGTTATATTACATGGTTAGTAAGAAACATCTTCCAGAGAGAATAGTTCCGTTAAGGGTTCCTTTCGCTGGGAGGCATGGCCTAAGGTGCATGTCCGGACTCCGTGAAGAGACGCAGAAAAAAGGCATCTGGGGGCGCATAAAATGAGTAAAAAGATCATCTTTTATTTCACCGACCGAATATTACCTTAAGAACGCTAGCTTTCGGCTTCACCCAGTCTGAGGTACACATCCGGCTGACCCGGCAGTAACAATCGCAGAGGTGCTCCCTTTACCGCCTAGCCGGACAATCGGGAATATAGAGGTAAGCACAGGAGCCAGGCAACCCAGCTTGGCCAAAACTTAAGTCATATCGATGCATATAATGGTGAAGAAAAAAGGTACATGCGGAAGTTTGGCGCATGTGTTGGGCGTGAAGCCCGTATAAATAAGCTTCTGTTAAAGAAGCCCCCAGGTTTAATGAGCGCGAGTGGCACGCCACTAGATGAGCCTTTAAGGACTATGAAAGAAAAAAATGGGAAGGAGAGAAATGTAAGACAGAAAAATACAAAAAGGGATGGACAGAGGAAGGAGACGAACACAGAGTCCGGCACTAGGCATAGAATCTTCGGAGACGGGTGGCGTTCCACGGGTTCGGCTCGAGTCGGTTGTTCGATGCATCTCGCAGGCAGTACGCCCCACCAGTCAGGACTTGGTCGATTATGAATGGACCTTCCCACTTGGGCTTGAGTTTGTCCTTTTTCTTATCCGGCAGGCGTAGAACTAGTTCACCATCATTGTAATTTTTGGCCCGTACTTCTCTGCTTTGATATCTTCAGGCCTGTTGTTGATAAAATGCGGAACTGGCTTTTGCCACATCGCGCTCCTCCTCCAAGGCGTCCAAGTTGTCCTGCCGATCGAGCTCGGCTTCTCTTTCTTCGTACATGCGCACTCTAGGCGAGTCATGAATTATGTCGCAGGGCAGAACTGCTTCTGCGCCGTACACCATAAAAAACGGTGTGTACCCGGTGGTGCGATTTGGCGTGGTCCGCAGCCCCCATAGCACGGAGTCGAGCTCCTCTACACAGTGCGTGTTAGATTCCTTGAGGGACCGCACCAGTCTGGGTTTGATGCCGCTCATGATAAGACCATTTGCACGTTCGACCTGGCCGTTGGTTTGTGGGTGATAGACTGAAGCATAATCGAGCTTGATGCCCATGTTTTTGCACCAGAGTTTTACCTCGTCGGCGGTAAAATTTGTACCGTTGTAGGTTATGATGCTGTGGGGGACACCATAACGGTGTACAACCCCGGATATGAAGTCTATCACAGGTCCGGATTCGGCCGTTTTAACAGGCTTGGCTTCTATCCATTTGGTGAACTTGTGCACCATGACCAGTAAGTATTTTTTCCTATGGGTTCCACCTTTAAGGGGTCCGACCATGTCAAGCCCCCAGACCGCAAAAGGCCAGGTGATGGGTATAGTTTGGAGTGCGGTGGGTGGCATATGGCTTTGGTTGGCAAAAAGTTGGCAACCAGCGCATCGTTGGACTAGGTCCTGAGCGTCTGCTCGGGCCGTTGGCCAGTAAAAGCCTGTACGGAAAGCCTTGCTAACGAGGGACCGAGCAGCACGTGGTGACCACCGAGTCCGGCATGAATTTCAGCCAGGAGGTTCCGCCCTTCCTCTTCGTAGATGCACCTTTGAAGGACTCCGGTAGTGCTTTTCTTGTAAAGTTCTCCCTCATGGACTCTGTAGGCCTTAGATCGCCGCACTATGCAGCGGGCCTCGTTTTGGTCGTTCGGGAGTTCCTTCCTAGTAAGGTAGGCGAGGAATGGTTCTGTCCATGGGGCGATAACCGCCATTATTACGTGGGCTGAAGGTGTAATTTCGTTGGCAGAGCCTCCAATTGTGTCAGATTGTTCGGCGTCGAGTGGTGCGGCTGGGTTCGGGCTGTTATTTGCGGGTTCCCCCTCCCATGCTATGGATGGCTTGAACAAT
>NC_057803.1:479871107-480058081 GCF_018294505.1 Triticum aestivum
GGTTGCATCGCGTTTTGCTCCGATGCGTGCTAGGACGTCCGCCGCTTGATTGTTTTCTCGGGCTATATGGTGAAACTCCAGCCCTTCGAACCGAGCTGACATTTTTAGGACGGCGTCGCGGTAAGCTGCCATTTTTGGGTCCTTGTCGTTGAAGTCTCCATTTATTTGGGATATCGCGAGGTTTGAATCCCCGCATACCTCTAGGCACTGGATACCCATGGATACTGCTATCCGGAGGCCATGTAGGAGGGCCTCATATTCGGCTACATTGTTGGAATCCGTGTACATGATTTGGAGCACATATTGGACCGTGTCTCTTGTGGGGGACGTCAGGACGACGCCAGCCCCCAGTCCGGACAACATTTTGGAGCCGTCGAAATGCATAATCCAATTTGAATATGTGCTGTACTCTTTAGGGAGCTCGGCCTCCGTCCATTCTGCGACGAAGTCGGCCAAAACTTGCGATTTAATAGCTCGCCATGGCTTATAGGTTATATCAAACGGGAGAAGCTCGATGGCCCATTTTGCAATCTGGCCCGTTGCATCGCGGTTGTTGATAATATCGTTTAGTGGCACTTCCGAGGCTACTGTTATGGAACACTCTTGAAAGTAGTGCCGTAGCTTCCGGGATGCCATGAATACCACGTATGCAATCTTTTGATAATGCGGGTACCGTGATTTGCATGGAGTGAGGACAGTGGACACGTAGTAGACCGGCCTTTGAAGGGGGAATTTGTGTCCGTTCGTTTCCCGCTCGACAACGAGCACTGCGCTAACAACTTGGTGTGTTGCTGCAATGTACAAAATCATTGGTTCGCCGGTGATTGGCGCGGCCAGGACTGGGTTTGTTGCCAATATGGCTCTTTATTTCATCAAGTCCGGCCGTGGCAGCATTCGTCCACTCGAAGTGTTCGGTGCACCGAAGGAGGCGATAAAGGGGTAGTGCCTTTTCTCCCAAGCGGGAGATGAAGCGGCTTAAAGCCGCCACGCACCTGGTTAATTTTTGTATTTGTTTAAGGTCCTTTGGGACATCCAATTGTGACAAAGCTCGGATCTTCGCTGGGTTTGCTTCAATTCCTCTACCGGATACAATGAAGCCCAAGAGCTTTCTGGCTGGAATGCCGAAGACGCATTTTTCTGGGTTGAGCTTGCTGTCATATTGTTGGAGGTTATTGAATGTAAGCCTCAAGTCGTTTACTAGGGATTCAACATGTCTTGATTTGACGACCACATCATCCACATACGCCTCCACTGTTTTGCCGATCTGGTTTGCCAGACATGTCTGGATCATGCACTGATATGTTGCGCCGGCGTTTTTCAGCCCGAAGGGCATTGTGTTGAAGCAGAATGGGCCGTATGGCGTGATGAATGCTGTTGCAGCTTGGTCTGATTCTGCCATCTTGATTTGATGGTAACCGGAGTATGCGTCGAGGAAACACAACAAGTCGTGTCCTTCGGTGGCATCGATAATTTGATCGATGCGAGGGAGGGGGAAGGGATCCTTTGGGCAAGCCTTGTTAAGGTCTTTAAAATCGACACACAGGCGCCAGGATTTGTCCTTCTTTTGTACCATCACCAGGTTTGCTAGCCAGTCCGGATGTTTTATGTCTCTGATGAATCCGGCCTCCAATAGCTTGGATAGCTCCTCTCCCATAGCCTGTCTCTTGGGTTCAGAAAAACGCCGAAGGGCTTGTTTGACAGGTTTAAATCCTTTTAGGATATTTAAGCTGTGTTCGGCCAGCCTGCGTGGGATCCCTGGCATGTCTGAAGGGTGCCAGGCAAAGATGTCCCAGTTCTCTCATAGGAACTCTCGCAGTGCGGCGTCTGCATCGGGGTTCAGTCGTGCCCCGATTGAAGCTGTTTTATTGGGGTCCGTTGGATGGACCTGGAATTTGACTATTTCGTCGGCTGGCTTGAAGGATGTGGATTTGGATCTCTTATCGAGTATCACATCATCCCTGTTAACCGTGGAGCGCAGCGCAGTCAGTTCCTCGGCCGCTAAGGCTTCGGATAGCGCCTCAAGGGCTAATGCGGGCGTCTTGTTTTCGGCGCGGAGTGCTATGTCCGGATCACTAGCTAGAGTGATAATTCCATTCGGCCCGGGCATCTTAAGCTTCATGTACCCGTAATGGGGTATTGCTTGGAAGATTGTGAATGCTTCCCGCCCTAGTAAAGCGTGATGTTCGCTCTTAAATGGGGCCACCTGAAACGTGACTTCTTCGGACCTATAATTATCCGGCATGCCGAACACCACATCTAGTGTGATTTTTCCTGTGCAGCGCGCTTCCCGACTAGGGATTATTCCTCTAAAGGTTGTGCTGCTTCGCTCGACGCGGTTCCAGTATACTTCCATTTTTTGAAGGGTTTCCTCATAAATGAGGTTCAGTCCGCTGCCTCCATCCATGAGCACCTTGGTGAGGCGAAAGCCGTCCACTATGGGACTGAGGACCAATGCGGCTGGTGCTCGGGCTGTTCGGAATCTTGGTTCATCACTTGCGTTGAAGGTAATGGCAGTGTCGCTCCATGGATTTATTGTTGCAACTTGATAGACTTCGGCGAGGCTGCGGAGTGTTCTTTTTCACACATTGTTTGATGCGAAAGTCTCGAAGACTGTGAGAACGGTACTGGTGTCCTTGGGCTGGCTTTCTGCGGCCTCCGGAATTAAGAGGTCCTCGCCGATTTTGGCCACCTGCCGGAGTATCCAACATGCTCTAAGGCTGTGAGTTGGTGTGGCATCCTCTGTTCTTTTTCACACATTGTTTGATGCGAAAGTCTCGAAGACTGTGAGAACGGTACTGGTGTCCTTGGGCTGGCTTTCTGCGGCCTCCGGAATTAAGAGGTCCTCGCCGATTTTGGCCACCTGCCGGAGTATCCAACATGCTCTAAGGCTGTGAGTTGGTGTGGCATCCTCTGTACTGTGAATTCTATAGGGTCCATCAAGCCACCTTTCCTGTACGGTTCCATGCCCTGTAAAGGGTTTTGGCTTTTTGGTGTTTATCCTGGGTGTCCTGTGATGATGCACCCTCTTAGTTCGGACGGGATTACTATTCAAGGCCGGATTATCCCAAAAATTTATTTCGGTTTTCCAGGCGCTTTCCATCGCACAATATTTTTGTACTATGGACGCCAAGTCAGCGAAGCGTGTGATATCACGACGACTTATGGCGTTAAGGATTCCCTTGTCCGTGCAATTACCGCAAAAAATTGAGATTGCGTCTTCCTCGCGGCAATCCTTTATCCTATTCATAACCAGGAGGAATTTGGCCCAGTAATGATGTACTCTTTCCTTGGGCCTCTGCCTGATTTGGGAGAGGTCTCTTATGATTGGGTGGGTGGGTGTCGTTGAATCTGAAACCTCACCCAATCCAAGATTCGGAGGCCGAAGAGTTTTCGAACTCTGAAGTTCGGATTCTTGGATGTTGTCCAGTGAATCTGGCCCGTTGCCTGATACTAAGCTCAGGTCTTGACTTATATCTCCCCCTCCGCGGGTATCCAGCTTGGAGGGGTCGGGAATTTGGACGTAGCTAGTCCTTAAAATAGATGAAGGGTCGCCGCATAGTGTCTCTACCACGGCAACGTGGTGGGTGACTTGGGGAGAGTTAATTTCTCTTAGATCGGGTTTAAGCCCAACCTAGTCGTAATCCGTAGCGACCCCCAGGGCGGTGATGCGATCCAAGAGCTCGTTTACGGAAGAGAGCTCCATTGGATCTAGCTGCTCGACGAGCTCCGAGCTGGCGTGTAGGTTGCTTTTGATGACCCGAGAGGTCATCGTCGATGCAGCAGCCGAACAGGCGGTCATGAGGAAACCACCTAGCCGGAGGGTTTGGCCGACAGCCAAGGCTCCCTTAGCAACGGCGCCGTCTTTAAAGAAGGGAGGAGGCATCCTTCCTGATTGTGACGGCACACAGGAACTCTCAATGAAAGCACCAATGTCGGTGTCAAAACCGGCGGATCTCGGGTAGGGGGTCCCAAACTGTGTGTCTAGGCAGGATGGTAACAGGAGGCAGGGAACACGATGTTTTACCCAGGTTCGGGCCCTCTTGATGGAGGTAAAACCCTATGTCCTGCTTGATTAATATTGATGATATGGGTAGTACAAGAGTAGATCTACCACGAGATCAAGGAGGCTAAACCCTAGAAGCTAGCCTATGGTATGATTGTTGTATATGGAGTTGATTGCCTACGGACTACAACCCTCCAGTTTATATAGACACCGGATAGGGTTAGGGTTACATAGAGTCGGTTACAATGATAGGAGATCTTGAATATCCGCATCGCCAAACTTGCCTTCCATGCCAAGGAAAGTCCCATCCGGACACGGGATGAAGTCTTCAATCTTGTATCTTCATAGTCCTGGAGTCCGGCTGAAGGTATAGTCCGGCTACCCGAATACCCCCTAATCCAGGACTCCCTCGGTCCCCAACCGCATCATCACAGATAACGGCTTGCAGTTCACTAGCAACCTTTTCAAAACCTATTGTGCTAACCTTGGAACGCAGATCTAATATGCTTCAGTGGCGCACCCCTGGAGCAACTGTCAGGCCGAACGCGCCAACGCGGAGGTCCTGAGAGGCCTCAAGACTAGGACCTTCAAGAAGAAGCTCGAGGCCTGTGGTAGGGGCTGGCACGATGAGCTCCAGTCCGTGCTATGATCTATCCGCACCACCGCCACCAAAC
Source organism: Triticum aestivum (assembly GCF_018294505.1). Classification (NCBI taxonomy): domain Eukaryota; kingdom Viridiplantae; phylum Streptophyta; class Magnoliopsida; order Poales; family Poaceae; genus Triticum; species Triticum aestivum. The sequence continues at coordinate 479,875,785 of NC_057803.1, forward strand.
CAACAGGCGAGACCCCATTCTTCCTTGTCTATAGAGCTGAAGCAGTCCTTCCTCATGAGGTTAGGCATCGCTCCGCATGTGTCCTGGCGTTCGACAAAACACAGTAGGATGCCACGTAGGGGATGGACCTCGTGCTAGGGGAGGAACGTCGTCGCGAAGCTGCACTGAGGGCGGCAAGGTACCAGCAGGCGCTGCGGCGATACCACTGCCGCAACTTCTGCTCCAAGATGCTCAAGGTGGGCGACCTCGTCCTGAGGCGGGTCCTCTCGAGGGAAGGGCTGCACAAGCTTTCACCCGTGTGGGAGGGCCCGTTCAGGGTCGTCCATGTCTCCAGGCCTACCGCCGCGCGCCTGGAGACGTAGGATGGGATACCTATCCAGAACGCCTGGAACATCCAGCACCTCCGGAGGTTCTACCCATGAAGCAAGGCCCAGAGCCTGTGAAGAAAGGCCCAGAGCCTGTGAAGAAGGCCCGGTGCCTGTGAAGAATCGCCGCCCATGACACTCTCATGTAATAATGAGTGGGGCTGTACACGCCCAAGAGTCACAGGAGCGCCGGCCTCAGGCCCTGGGGCTCCCTCCCACGCCTAGTGGCAGCACTTAGCTCCGCGCTGGTGAGAAGACTTGAAGACTAGATTAGGTGCTGGACGTGGCTTTTCATTTGCTTTCCGATGTTGGCTCGCTTTTCCTTAATCGAAGTTTGCCTTTGGTGTTCCTTCCTGATTCGATTCCCTCGCCTCTTATCACTTTTTCCGGCTCTGGTTCGCTCGTGTTCTCTCTCTCTCTCTCTCTCTCTCTCTCTCTCGCATACCTCACGAGGGGGGCTTGACAGCTGCCCTCGTGAGCATTTTTATTCTCTTTGCCTCCTCGTGAGCCACCCTCGTTCGATCCCGAAAGCTGGCGCATCTCTCCTAATCCATGCCCCACGGGTACCACGATACAAGGCGCCGGGTCAAGGCTTGGGTGAACGGCAAATCTCCTGGCAAAACTCCCTACCGATTTTTTTCGCAGTTCGTGAGCAATCACAGACCACAAGGTCAAGATGGTCACGAGGAAGTAAACGCCTCGTGAGGAGGAGTCTTGGTGTCAAAACCGGCGGATCTCGGGTAGGGGGTCCCGAACTGTGCGTCTAGGCCGGATGGTAACAGGAGGCAAGGGACACAAAGTTTTACCCAGGTTCGGGCCCTCTCAATGGAGGTAAAACCCTATGTCCTGCTTGATTAATATTGATGATATGGGTAGTACAAGAGTAGATCTACCACGAGATCGAAGAGGCTAAACCCTAGAACTAGCCTATGGTATGATTGTTGATGTGTTCGTTGTCCTACGGACTAAAACCCTCCGGTTTATATAGACACCGAATAGGGTTAGGGTTACATAGAGTCGGTTATAGTGGTAGGAGATCTACATATCCGTATCGCCAAGCTTGACTTCCACGCCAAGGAAAGTCCCTCCCGGACACGGGACGAAGTCTTCAATCTTGTATCTTCATAGTCCAGGAGTCTGGCTGAAGGTATAGTCCGGCTATCCGAACACCCCCTAATCCAGGACTCCCTCAGTAGCCCCTGAACCAGGCTTCAATGACGACGAGTCCGGCGCGCAAATTGTCTTCGGCATTGCAAGGCGGGTTCCTCCTCCAAGTACTTCGTAGAAGATTTTGAACACAAAGATAGTGTTCGGCTCTGCAAAATAAGTTTCCACATATTGCCATAGAGAGAATAATAGTTACACCAATCTAATCTGCTGACATATTCTGTAGCGTGACACACCACGGCCAAGCCTTTATTCGAGTCGTTTCATTATCCCACCTCAGTGCTTTATGCGAGGCGGTTTCCTTGGCACGTCTTGTTAAAGCAGAGATCGTGTCCCCTTATCCCGGGATTCTCATCAATACGGGCGTGGGTAACCCAACCGCGCCATTGATTACAACGCTTGGAGATAAGCGAGTTTTACCAGGCTGGTGGGGACATGTAGTTGCATCCACCCATATAAGGAGATAAGGATCCACCTTTTCACCTACGCCTTCTTCCTCCTTCGCCTATCCATTCTTGCGCACTCGAGCTCCAGCGCCCAAGTTCGCACTCCCCACCTCAACCTCCTCCAGCCATGTCCGGAGCGGGAGGCAAGTGGATGGTCTCCTCCGTCACGGAGGGACATATCAAAAAGTTGAGGAAGGCTGGATACCTGTCTAACGACATCGCGTCAGGCTCCTCGAAAAGGGGCAGCTCACCCCCACCCCTAGGCCCCATGAGAGGGTGGTGTTCCTCCTCCATTTCCTCCTTGGACTGGGATTCCCTCTCCACCCATTTGTTCGGGGGCTCATGTTCTACTATGGCCTGGATTTCCACGATCTGGACCCGAACTTCATCCTCAACATCTCGGCATTTATCGTCGTGTGCGAGGCCTTCCTCCACATCCGCCCCCATTTCGGCCTATGTCTCAAGACTTTCAATGTCAAGCCGAAGGTGGTGCACGGCAACCAAGCGGAGTGCGAAGGCGCCATAGTGGGCAGGATGGCCAACATCCTATGGCTCGAGGACTCCTTTGTGGAGACCCTGAAGGGGTGGCAATCGGGGTGGTTTTACATCACCGAGCCGCGCGACGCCGAATGGGTCGCACCCCCCGAGTTCCGATCCGGACCCCCTACGCGGCTCACCTCCTGGAAGGAGACGGGCCTGTCTTGGGGTAAAAAAGGAGAGCTGATCGGACTCCAAACATGCATCCAAACCCTGGCGGACAAGAAGCTCAAACTTGTCAACGTAGTCCATGTTATGCTCATCCGCCTGATCCTCCCGTGTCAACAACGGGCTTTCAACCTGTGGGAGTTCGACCCGGCGCGGCACCAAACTCTGAGCAGGATCTTCGACATGACGTACGAAGATGCCTGGAAGGTGCTTTTCAAAGGCGCCGAGGCTCCCGCATCCGCTACTGAGGATCGCGGATTCAGTGCGCAGCGTCATGCTCTTGCGGTAAGCTATTTTTTTCCTTTTACAGGGTATCAGTTTTTCATAGTTTGACTCCATGTGGGATCTAAGCTCCCTTACCTTTGACAGGATTGACAGGTGACGTCCGGATAGATCAACTGTCCGGCTCCTTTGCCCGAAGGCCCAGCGGACGCTCGCTTGGCGAAGCTGCTGGTTCCGGCACCCTATGTGGTGTGGAAGAAGAAGGCCCCGAAAAAGGCCGCGGAGACTCGAAAGAGTGCCCGGCGCCAGGAGGTGTCGGATCCATCATCCGATGGTTCCGAGGTGCATTCCTCCCGTGAAGACGAGGAGGAAGGAGAGGAGAACTCTCCCCCTCCAGCGAGAGGAGAGAAGAAAAGGAAGGCCGCCCTCTCTGGGGAGGCCGAAGGGTCCAAGAAGGGGAAAACCCTTCCTCCGGACTACTCCACCGACGCCGACGGCGGAGAGGAGTGGCAGCCCAGGGCCAAGCCCCTGGCAAAATCGTAAGTATCCGGATACCAGAGTAATTCATAGTATTCGTTCATTGGACAACTTTCCCTTACGTTCAATATGTTTATGCAGCCCACCCAAAGACCGGCTCGACGCATCGTCGAGCGGCTCACTGGACTTGTCGGATGTGAACTCGCTTCCGACGGATTCCTCCCCCGCCCTACGGACGACACCGAAGTGTTGTCCCAACAGGTTCCAAGCCGGGAGGAGGTGGTCCTGGAGGCGTCACAAGGTGACCTCCCGAACTCCAGGAGTAAGGAGGATGAAACCCCTCAGGGCTCCAAGTCCGGCTCTAGGCCGGACACCGCTCCGAAACCTTCAAAGGTTCCAGAGTCCAGCGGGGGACCTCCTTCCAAGATGAGCAAGTCCACCGTGCCGGCGGCCCCCGTCCAACCGGAGGCGCCGGACAATATGTTGGAGGCGCTCCAAGGCGCCTCCATCGACGAGGAGCACTGCACTACCATGAGTGAGGTGGTACTAGCCTTTACTAGCTTGTATTACCACCGTGTCCAGAAGGTTCAGTCCGCCAAGAGCGGACTGACTGAAGCTTGTACTAGCCTTTTGACAGGCTTTGAGGTAAGTAAAGAATGTGTAAATAATAGTACCGCATAGACAGTAGCCCCTGATGCTCTGTTTGGCGTTCGGGAAGAAAAGCCGAATAGAGGATCAAATAGAATTCGCAGGAGTCTAACAAAAATGAGTCAATATGCATATGCAGGCTTCCCTGCTTGCGTCCGCCGCACTGACTGCGGAAGCAGACACGCTAAAGCAGAACCTCGAGCGGTCCGAGCAAGAGCTCGGGCGTGCCAAGAAGCAGCTCGAGGACAATGAAAGTAAGAAATACCTTGTTTTTAAATATATATAAAAAGCTGCAATTGCAAAGAATGACAGGATTATCATGGCTATTTTAGGGGCCACATCTCAAGTGGCGACCCTTAAGCAGGTGCTGGCCGAGGCCGCGAAGAGGGCGGCCTCGGAGCGCACCGAGCGGGAGAAATATGAGGCCGAGGTTGGCAAGGTGCGGCAAGAGCTCCAGGCTCTCATGGAAAAACATGAGAGTTTGGAGCTTGACTCAAAGATGCGAGCATCGAGCTCGTGGTGGCTATTGAAAATGCCAAGTCTGCCAAGGCCGAATCCCAGAAGACCCTCCAGGAGTTGGATGAGGTGAAGAAGATAGCGGCGGGTAAGGCATTCTTTATGCAAAGCAAACACATAAACGTGAGTTACTTGTTACTTACCCGAATCCAGAGCTCTCCAGGAGCGTTCACAGATCTTCCCCGGAGTGTGTATGATGCCGCCGCATTCTATCGAGCCAAGGAGGTGAGCTCGACAGAGAAGGTGTTCTCGTCTCAGTATGCTGAGGCCAGACACCCCGTGCCCCTGAGCGACCAGCTGAAACAACTGGTCAAGCTCCACAAGGCGGCCGAACAGGCCATGGAGGGCCTCATTGTTCGGCTGTGGCCTGGAGGGGCTCTGCCTGGGAGCTATTTCGGGCTGGTGCGGCGGTTGGTGGAGGCCTGTCCATGGCTCGAAGTCATCAAGCGCTCCGTCTGCATTGAAGGTGCCCATAGGGCCCCTGCCCATGCTAAGGTGCACTGGAGCAAGCTGGATACTGAGAAGCTGGTAAAGGACGGGCCACCGCCGGAGAAAGAGCATCGCAAGCCCGAGAATTACTGTAAGGATGTTCTGAAGGGTGCCTGCCTTGTGGCGGATGAATGTTCTAGGGATGTGATTTTTGAGTGAAATTGCTCGTTTTGTCCTGTGCACTGAAAAGTTGTTTATATGCGCTAAGCAATGCTGTTGGAATTTAAATATTACCTTCTGTGTGGCTGTTTATCAATTCTGAGAGATGGCGAGTCGTCGGCTTCTGCCCCCATGCCGCTAGTGCTGGGGTGTTCGGGGATAAACCTGAGCGCTCTTTTTCCCATGTTTGGGTCCTTCGAGGGAGGCGCTCAGCCCAACGAACAAGGCAATCGGACTATAATGCGTGAACACTCGCTTAGCCATAGAATTCTATAATTTTAAATTTCGGCGATGCCCCTAGTATTCGGAAGACCGAGTTCGGGGCACTATCCACGCCTTGGCCAGACAGAGCCGGCTCCTCCCCCTAAGCGGCATAAGTCTTTAGGGACTCGAAAAACCTCTCGAATAGTGACCAGCTCTCGCTTCATCATGACAGTCAGTTTTAGCTTTCTCCACTGAGGTGCTCAACCCAGCTCAACTGGGGCACAATCGCAGTGGTTCTCCTAGTGCTACCTTAGCCGATATAGCGGAACGTAAGGCACCAAAACATAGGAGCCGGGCAAACCCAACTATTGACCCAAGACATGATTCGGAGCCGATGCATATAATGCTATAAGTTCGGGGTGCCACACTTGTTAAAGTGTTCGGACTTCTCACACCGTATTGAGGGGTACTAAAGCCCCTGGCGTATTTTGGTCGTACCAACGTGTAAGGGTGCAACATGTTGTTTAAGGAACATATATAAAGAAAAAAAGGTAATGCAAAAATAGATGAAAGCTATCATTGTTTATTAAAAAGGGCTGCGATCAAAGCAGAACGATACAAATAATGCGATAAGTGGAAGGTTGGACTAGTTAACATGTCCGTTCCAGGGGCAAGCTATGAAATAGTATGTGGAACATGTATACTACTCGTCATAGAGACCACCTGGAGTTCCGTACTGCGGCGTGGCTTGTCTGCTTCCCTGGTTCTTGCATCGTTTCTGCGGCAATTGAACTGCCGAACAGGCCTTCCAAAGGATGGAGTCCTGAAAGTAAGAGAAATTTTAAAAAAATCGGCAGCCCCTGGTACGGTTTAAGCCGTATTTTTGGGCGTGCCATGATGGTGCCCCTCCCCATGTACCCATGGTATCTCTAGATCGTAGTTATGTACGCGAAGTACTGGCGTCGCCTTTTTGCGAGGGTTGGGGTTGGGGCCACATTGCTATGCTTGCTCGGATCGTGCCAGGCGGTCTTATTGTAGGTTACTCCGGCCGCGCTTGACGGTGTCCGGTCGTTTAGTGGCCGGACTGGAGAACTGCCTGGAGAGGCTGCTTTGTACTTCCGTTGCAAGGGCCGCCGTGTGCTCCTCCGTTCGGAGGGAGCATTCGGTGTTTCCATTGACAGTAATTACTCCTTGTAGGCCTGGCATCTTGAGCTTAAGGTATGCGTAGTGCGGTACCGCATTGAACTTAGCGAATGCGGTTCGCCCGAGCAGTGCGTGATAACCACTGCGAAACCGGACTATGTCGAAGATTAACTCCTCACTTCGGAAATTATTCAGAGATCCGAAGACCACTTCAAGTGTGACTGAGCCTGTATAGTTGGCCTCTACACCTGGTATTACGCCTTTAAAGGTCGTTTTGGTGGGCTTAATCCTCGAGGGATCTATGCCTATTTTCCGCACTGTATCCTGGTAAAGCAGGTTCAGGCTGCTGCCACCGTCCATAAGGACTCTAGTGAGATGAATGCGGCGAATCCGCGATGACGGATGCTAGTGGGATGGTCCTTCGATCAAAGGTGATCGGGCAGGAGGACCATGGGTTGAACATTGGGGCGACTGGCTCTACCGCGTATACGTCCCTTAACGCGCGCTTCCGCTCCCTTTTGGGGACGTGGGTTGCGTATATCATGTTCACCATTCACACTTGTGGGGGGAAACCCTTTTGTCCACTGTTGTTCGGCGGCCGGGGCTCTTCGTCGTCATCGCTATGCAGCCCCTTGTCTTCATTTTCGGCGTTGAACTTGCCTGCCTGCTTGAACACCCAACAATCCCTATTGGTGTTATTGGCCGGCTTTTCGGGGGTGCCATGTATCTGGCACAAGCGGTCGAGTATTCGTTCCAAACTGGACGGGCCCCTAGGATTCCTTTTGAATGGCTTTTTCTGCAGACCGGATTTAGAGCCTCTGAATTCTGCATTAACTGCCGTATCCTCAGCATTGTTGCTGTTAATGCGGCACTTCTGCTTGTTGCGATGCGACCTGCCACTAATGTCCCTGGTGTCCGAATTACCAGGGTTCTTGGTCATATTGTTGCTACGAGCAAGCTAGTTGTCTTCTCCCGCGCAAAAGCGGGTCATGAGTGTCGTGAGTGCTTCCATAGATTTCGGCTTTTCCTGTCCAAGGTGCCGGGCCAGCCACTCGTCACGGATATTGTGCTTGAAGGCTGCTAGGGCCTCAGCGTCCGGATAGTCGACTATTTGATTTTTGTTTGTTAGGAACCGTGTCCAGAATTGCCTGGCCGATTCCTCTGGCTGCTGAATTACGTGACTTAGGTCATCGGCGTCTGGGGGTCGCACATAAGTGCCCTGGAAATTGTCGAGGAATGCGGCTTCTAGGTCCTCCCAACAACTGATTGATCCTGTTGGCATGTTGTTAAGCCAATGCCGAGCTGGTCCTTTAAGCTTGAGTGGGAGGTATTTGATGGCGTGGAAATCGTCGCCACGGGCCATGTGGATATGAAGGAGATAATCCTTGATCCATACCGCAGGATCTGTTGTGCCATCATATGATTCGATGTATACGGGTTTGAAACCCTCAGGGATTTGATGATCCATTATTTCGTTTGTAAAGCATAGTGGGTGTGCGGCACCTCTGTACTAGGCGATATCATGACGTAGCTCCAATGAGTTGTGTTCGGCCCTGCCGAATTTGTGGCCGGCGTGACGGTTACCGTCACGAGCCATGGGGCGCCCACGCGATCCATAGATCGACCGTGTTTGCCTTGCCTTGTCCTCCAACATGTCTCGTAAGTCCGGCGCATATTCCCGTGCCTTGGTACGGGGTGCGGCTTGAGTGGAGGGCCGGGAGGCCTCTCTGTCGCGGCCACGAGGTGGACGGTAGGCCGCATCAAGTACTTCGTCCTCTAACCGGGGTAGCAACCTGCGCTTTGGATAGCTCTAGGAGGGGCGTTCGAGTTTATGCTCTTCGGCCGCAAGGACTTCAGTCCATCTGTTGACCAGCAAATCTTGATCAGCTCTAAGCTGTTGCTGTTTTTTCTTGAGGCTTCTTGCCGTGGCCATAAGCCTGCGTTGGAAACTCTCTTTCTCGACGAGATCCTCTGGCATGACGAATTCATCGTCGTCGAGGCTTGCCTCGTCTTCAGAGGGAGGCATATAATTATCGTCCTCGACCTCTCTGTCTGCCGCTCTCTCATGAGGGCTGGTTTCTCCATCCTCCTGTGCTAAGTCTTGCTGGAGGGGGTTTTCTTTGACACTTTCTGGAGTATTATTATCTCCCGTGCTGGAATCACCATATATGTTTTGGCGGGATTTTGAGCGGCGCCGCTGACGCCGGCGCTTAGGCTGTTTCTTAGAGGGGTCATCCTCCGTTGTTCCATCGCCATCTCCCTCTTTTGGGGTGTCCACCATGTATATGTCCTATGACGAGGTGGCTTTCCAGGGCCTAGTAGGCGCTGGTTCTTCATCATCTCCTTCATCGGCATCCATACCGTCGATGTCTTTGGAGTCCAAGTCGAGCATGTCAGTTAAGTCGTCGAAAGTGGCTACAAAGTGGGTGGTGGGTGGGCTTTGAATTTCTTCATCGTCCGTACCCCAACCTTGTTGATCGTAGTCCGGCCAGGGCTCTCCTGATAAAGAGAGAGACTTCAGTGACTTCAGGATATCGCTGAAAGGCGAGTGCTGAAAGATGTCCGCGGTAGTGAACTCCGTAATCAGCGCCCAATCGGATTCGATTGGCGGGGGCGTGGAGGGTTCGGAGTTCGAAGAGGAGTCCGGCTCCTTGGAGTCACGAGTCTCGTAGAGTATGGGGCTGGTGTTCGTCTCAATCGCCATTGGGGTCGCAGCCCTCGGGGTGGCATCCAACCGCCCATCCTTGATCGGTGCAGTTGGCTCCGAATTAAGGGTCGGAGCCGATGCGGGTGCGGCCTCCAGGGCATTGTTCGGCGGCAGAGCTAGATCATGCTAGTCGGGACAGTGCGGCGCGCTCAGCAGTGGCTCGAATCCGTCAAAGATCAAGTCCCCGCAGATGTCCACCATGTAGTTTAAACTTCCAAATCCGACCTGACGGCCAGGGGCGTAGCTTTCGATCTGCTCCAGACGGCCAAGCGAATTGGCCCGTAGTGCGAAGCCACCAAAGATGAAGATCGGTCCGGGGAGGAAGGTCTCACCCTGGACTGCATCGCTATCGATGATCATAGGAGCCATCGGGCCTGACGGCGACGACACAGAGGAACTCTCAATGGAAGCACCAATGTCGGTGTCAAAACCGACGGATGTCGGGTAGGGGGTCCCGAACTGTGCGTCTAGGCCGGATGGTAACAGGAGGCTAGGACACGAAGTTTTACCCAGGTTCGGGCCCTCTCGATGGAGGTAAAACCCTACGTCCTACTTGATTAATATTGATGATATGGGTAGTACAAGAGTAGATCTACCACGAGATCGAAGATGCTAAACCCTAGAAGCTAGACTATGGTATGATTGTTGATGTGTTCGTTGTCCTATGGACTAAAACCCTCCGATTTATATAGACACCGGATAGGGTTAGGGTTACATAGAGTCGGTTACAATGGTAGGAGATCTACATATCCCTATCGCCAAGCTTGCCTTCCACGCCAAGGAAAGTCCCTCCCGGACACGGGACGAAGATCTTCATAGTCCAGGAGTCCGGCTGAAGGTATAGTCGGGCTATCCGAACACCCCCTAATCCAGGACTCCCTCAAGGAGGGCGCCCCAAATGCACCGGGCTAAGTTATCTTTGAACAAAATAGCTGCACAACACTGAAACAACAAGCGTAGCATAACGATAATAAGTTATGGTTCGATAGACGCCCCTCTGGGCCCATGCTGACTTCATTTCGATACATGAAGGGAAAGGGGAACATAACAAAAGAGGCACTCGCCCCTGCAGCAGCTGACGGGGGCGGGGCCTTGGCGACGTCCCGGGTCTAGTCGGACCCCTCCTCGCGCTTCGCCGGTGCACGGCGACAAGATGACCCGCTACCACCTTCGAAGTGGGCGTAGCGGCGTGGCGGCTGATCAAGGCCGCCGCCACTGGAACTATCGCCAAGGGAGGAGCCGCCATAGCCAGACGAGGCGCCGCCAATGGGTTCGTCCTCCTCCTCATCCCGACCATCGCTAAGGCCGAGCACCTCCTCGTCGTTGTTCACCTCGGGCAGCATCCGGCGCGGCGGGCGTCTTCCCCAAACACCCTCTCGAAGAGGTTCGCATCGCCGTCCAACTTGAAGTGGAGGGTGAACCGCTTGAGCAGGCCGCGCATGCGAACGTCTTCGAACCACGGGCCATAGCAATGTTGCCTGCGACGGAGACCTCGACCGTGACCCAAGAAGCTCGGCTGCAGCAACCGTCCGCCTGCAGCTAGAGCCCGCCTGGAGCGGAGGCTGGCAGCTCGTCGGCAATTAAGCGGGGGAGCTGGAGCCAGCTGCCAGACGGATACTCTGACCAGACAACGAACTCTGGCAGAACCTCTGACGCATGGAACCACGATCAGGGAGGTCACGCAACCACGGCGCGTCTCCTCTCATCGACAGGACTGCCGCGACCAGAGCAACTCCTACCGCGCACTGCGGCGCCACCCCGAGAGCTGGGGGCCACGGTGGGGGTCGCGGCATGCTTGCGGGCATGGCCACGTCCTCGCATGGGCGCCGGGGAACCGGGTCCCTCCCGAGGGTCCTTGCCCTTCTCCGCGACGGAGAACCTCTTCGGCGGCACCATTGCTGCAAGCGGTGGAGCAAGGAGGAAGAAGCAAGTGAACCAAGAAGAGATGGGCGACGGGGGCTCCGCACCCCTCCCCATTTATAGCGTGAAGAAGGCCAACCGGCACCTCCCACGATCGCAGGTAATGATGATTTCGCTTGCATGTCGCAGGGACTTGTCAAGTCAAGCAGTTGCCGAGGCGGCGTGGGGAAGCGAAGACACCCACGATCAATCAACTGCCACGCGTCAACCGAGGCTGCAGGCTTTTGGGGCCCGCGGCGCTCCGCGCTTGATCCTTTGGCTTTGCCTCGAAGCCAAGCCCAAGCGCGCCTTGGGCCCGGGGGCTACTGTCGGTGTTCTGGGAACGGGGGTCCCCAGACTTGCCTGCCTGTGGCCCATGGCGTGGTTGTGCTGGCAGGTCTGTACGGCCCATCATCGTCAACAAGGCATTCAAGACCCTCGCGAGGGGCCAAGCCTCACGAGGTGGACGACGCAAGACCTCCTCAGGAGTGGCCTCACCAGGCTGCCTCGTGAGGAGCAAAGATATCAAGGAGGGGCGAACCTCGTGAGGCTCTCGTGACGTGAGCCATGACAGTCGACACCAGGCGGGCGCCAACGCGTGCAGCATCCTTGTTTCCTCTTTGGTGCTAAGGAGGCAAGTGCAGGAGTACCGAGGCATCAGGGAAAGGTTTCCATATCAGTGCAACAAGATCAAGACCAGAAGGACGGCAGGACGGAGGTCACCATGGAGCCCAGGACGGCGTCACCACCAGAACCTTTGGCAGGCGAAGACCTCCTTTTGTTAGGATAGCTTGTACTAGCTATCCCCTTTGAAATTGGCCACTGTTATTGGCTCCCTTCCCACTCAATATTTGGGGAGAGGACCTGGGCCTATATAAGTTGGACTAGCCATCACCAAAGGGGGGATCTGATCTGATCTGATCAAAAGGCGAACCCTTAGCCACACCAAGCACAAGAAAACCTCAACCTCAGGAGGTTGTTCTTCCCCTTGTAATGTTCATCATTAGCCCAAGAGGCAATCCACCACCACCACCACACTGGAGTATGGTATTACACCACAACAGTGGCCCGAACTAGTATAAACCTTGTGTCTTTGTGTTGCGAGTGCGTCGAGTTCGTCCGCGAGACCCTAGTGAGCTAGGGCGTAGATCGGAAGGAGGGATAGAACTTCGCGCGCACCCCAGAGTTCAAACCTCAAGGGTTTGCCGGAACCCGTGATCAAACAGCTGCCGCCTGCGCCGAGAGCTCGGCCACCTACGCCGAGAGTGCCGCCGCATCCGCATTGAGCGCGGCCCCTTCCACCGAGAGGGCATCGGCGGCAGCCGACTGGGCAGCTGCAGCAGTTGAGACGGCTATAACTGCTGCTATGACGGCGGCTGCAAATGCCGAGAGCGCTCGAGCTGCCGTCCGTGCCACTGATGTCGCCCCGGCCCGGGTCAAGGTCATCCACGCCAAGATCAAGGATGCACACGCCAAGATATTCGAAGCCACCTCGGACTCCACCAAGCAACCCACATCTGAAAAGGCGGCGGTGGCCATGGAGCACCTGCTTCCTCATGAGGTCGCTGAGCGGGAGCTGGAGATGCAGGAGGCGGCGGAGATCGAGGAGCGCCGGGAGGAGGAGTTGTGCGCGGCCGAGGTCGAGGTAGAGAAGAGTCTGTCCGTCGAGGAATTGGCGGTGGAATACCAACCCGAGCTCTGGTGCAGCCACTACTACGAGTACTACAACCTTGAGGGCGACGCCGAGGACAAGGATGAGGACAAGGACGAGGTCGACTTCAGCAGGGGGGACGCGGAGTCCACCAATGGTGGCATGTCACCAGGACAAGTCATCGATGTCTCATCTCACACCGGTGCTGCATAGGCCGGCGCGGTGGCGGATTTTTAATTATGCGTACTTAGGCTTTGTTTTTAATGTTGGTCTTTTGTTAGATCAATGTTTAGGTCAACTGGCTCTGTGTAATTACTGAAATTGCTCGATTCAGTAAGTGTGGTCTGTTTGCTGTACACTCTTTTGTGTGCCCAAATTATCAAGCGATGTTAAATTATGCAAAGACATGCCCGGGGAAATTTCCACCAAAATTTGAATTATCAAACTCATCCCATGCACGTAAAGTATAAGAATCGTTTGTGATGCACACAATCGTTCAAAGTTAATGGTTCAGCGGCACCGCGCGTGTTCAAAGTGAATGTGCCCATGCCTTGAGACCAAACATTGAATTATCAAACTCATCCCATGCGCGTAAAGTAGAAGAATCGTTCGCCATGCACACAATCGTTCAAAGTGAATGGTTTGGCGGCACCGCGCGCAAAGTTTCCCTCCACATTTCAAAATTTTTGGCCTACCGCCAAAATATCTACCCCCACCCCCCTTCCCCCCTTCCCCACCCCCTTTTCTCCATGACCACAAGTCACATTTCCCATGTTTCTATCAGAGATGGGGTTCCGGCAAACCCTTAAGGTTCGAACACTGGGGTGCGCGCGAAGTCTTTCCTTCCCACCAATCTATGCCCTAGCTCGCTAAGATCTCGCGGACGAACTCGACGAACTCGCAACACAGAAAGACATGGGGTTTATACTAGTGTGGGCCACCGTTGTGGTGTAATACCATACTCGTGTGTGGTGGTGGATTGCCTCTAGGGCTAATGATAAACAGTACAAGGGAAGAATAGCCTCCTGAGGTTGAGGTGTTCTTGTGAGTAGGCTCTTGATCGGGTTGGATCAAGCTAAGGTGAGATGCCCGAGGCTCTGTTTTCCCTCTCTCTCCACTGTGGTGGCTAGCTCTACTTATATAGGCTCTGGTCGTCTTCCCAAATATCGATCAGGAAGGGAGCCAACAACGGCGGGCAAATTTGAAGGCGGACAGCTAGTACAAGCTATCCTGACAAAAGTGGTCTACGCCTACGAAAGGCTCTGGTGGTGACGCCGTCTTGGGCTCCACGATGACCTCCATCTTGCCGTCCTCCTGGTCCTGGTCTCGTTGCACCAATATAGCAACCTTTGCCTGATGCCTCGGTACTCTTCGCCTGCACTGGCCTCCTTAGAACCAAAGAGGAAACAAGGACACTGCACGCTGGCGCCCGCCTGGTGTCATGCGTCATGGGTCACGTCATGAGGGCCTCGTGAGGTTTGCCCCGCCTTGATATCTCCGCTCCTTGTGAGCCTGCCTGGCTTGGCTACTCCAGAGGAGGTCTTGTGTCGTCCACCTCGCGAGGCTTCGACCCTCGCGAAGGTCTTGGATGCCTTGTTGATGAACATGGGTCGTACGGCCCGATGGCTTAGCCACGCCATGGGCCGCAGGCAGGCAATTCTGGGGACCCCCATTCCTAAAACGCCGACAGTAGCCCCCGGGCCCAAGGTGCGCTCGGGCGTTGCTTCGCGGTGAAGCCAAGGGCCAAGTTCAGAGCACCGCGGGCCTCAAAAGCTTGCGGCCTCGGTTGATGCGTGGCAGTTGATTGGACGTGGGTGTCTCCGCTTCCCCATGCTGCCTCGGCAACTGCATGACTTGGCAAGTCCCTGCGACATGCAAGCAAAACAATCATTACCTGCGGTCGTGGGAGATGCCGGTTGGCCTTCTCTTGTTATTAATGGGGAGGGGGTGGAGCCCCCGTCGCCCATCTCTTCCTCGCTTGCTTGCTTCTTCCTCCTTGCTCCACTGCTGACAACAATGGCGTCCATCAGAAAGTTTTCTACTGAAGAGAAAGGAAAGGCTCCCCATGATGATCCGGGGCCTCTTCCGCCGAAGAAAAGGTCGATCAATTGCCGTGATGAAGCGGCGATGCAGGTTGTTTCGAGGCCTTGGTGCGAGCAGCCTCCTCTCGGGTACCCGCTGCCCTTGTACGCCTTAGCCGAGGGCTCGAGAGGACAAAGTGACGAGCAGCGCCGCCCATGCCGCATCCGAGGTCGCCGCGCCACGGCGACGCGTGCTGTCACCCCTGGGGGTCACGCCGCAGACTCCTCACGCGAGTTGGTGCTATGGGCGCCGATGCCTCCAAGCTCCTGGATCCGCTTCTCGCGGTTCTTCTCCGATGTGATGCCGCTGAGGGGGCGTCTCAACCTCTGGCTGCAGCATGCTGACTGCAGCGCTCCAGCGACCAGAGCAGATATCGAAGCGGTCCCCACCGGCAAGATCTTCATGACTCGCGACTGGGGCGAGATCGCGCGGGTCTGCCATGCGAGGGGCGCCCTCGCGATCCACTTCGAGTATGACAGCGTCTCCACGCTCTTCTTCAAGGTCTTCGATGCTGAGGGCCACCGCCTAGAGTGCTGCTCCGGAGAGGAGCGTGAGGCTGATGCGCGCTCCGCTCCCGATCATTCCTGCAGCAGTAGCCCTTGGGAGTCCAACAGCTCTCCTGAGCTCTACGAGACTCTGGCGACGAGTTACGATAGCTACGTGCCCCCGAGCTCTCGCCGCGCTTGGAGCAGAGCTGCGGCGTCTGGTCGTCGCCGCCACTGATCTGGATGGGGTTGGCGCCGACCTCCCGTGGCCCACTGTTGATGATGGTGTCCACCACGGAAGGATGTAGATAGGATCCCCCTTAGTATCAGCTTTTGTTTCCTGCGAAGAATCATGAATTACCTCGTGGGGGCATGTAAGGTTCCGTACTGTCTTTTGTGCTTATCTTCCCTGTAATGAGAATTTGGTGAACGCATCTCCCGTTAAGGCTCGGTCCCTCTTTCTTTCCTCGCAATAGCTTGTTGCTCTACGCTGATAGGTCCCAGTCCCCAGGAAGGCTACAACCGTCGCTGGTATGCCAGGTCGTGTGCCGTGGTCAAGGCCAGGAGGTGTGCGGCCTGAGGTCCAGTAAGAGCCCTGAGGCGCGATGCTCAGGAGGTCCCCCTTAGCGCTCAAGCAGCCATGGTAAGGCGAGAAAGGGAATTGACGTGGCCGCAACGGGGTTGCGGCAAGGCGTGAGTGACCGTTAGGCCCAAACATTTAGCCGATCCGATTGCGAGACTTATCTTGTTGATCTCATGGCGACTCCTGGCGTTGCTCTAGGGCTGCACGCCTACTCGTGCGACATAGCTAGGCCGGCCCATACGAGTTTCTCTCCCCTCATATTCTCCTTAGTGCTCTACGTCCCCAGGTCCTGGCCCTCGACCAAGCTCAGCCGCCGCTGGCATGCCAGGTCGCGATGCCGTGGTCAAGGCCAGGGGGTGAGGGCTGGAGAGCCAGTAAGAGCTCCTGAGTCGCAATGCTCAGGAGCCCCTTTTAACACGGAAGCGAATTACATGAGAGAAAAGGAGAGTCGCGGTGCCGCCTACCATCCTCCCCTCGGGGTCCCTGTGAACAGGCACAAGAAGAACATGGTTTTCCGTTACAGCCATCAGCCTGCCGCTGGTTGGTCCAGATGATGTGAAGGCACTGAGGGCCTGGTGAGGTGACGTGCGCGGGGCGTGTCGCGAGCCAGAGCTCGACCACTCAGATTTGTCGACGTGGCAGGGACGGACCCATGCACCAGCGTCGTGCCTGTGAGGAGGCCTCGTGGGAGGCAATGATCGAGCAGGTGATAATCGTAGGCAGGTTAAGAAGGGAAGGCAAATCAGCTTGGGTAAATGCAGGAAGATACATGCCACTGGGTCCAGCCCGAGCGGCTTAGGGACGATGCAGCCCGAGGGGTGCCCCCAACAAGTTAAGCTAAAGACATAAGCAAAAGGGATACATGCCACAGGGACGGACCCACATGGCCTGGGAATAATGCAGCCCGAGGGGCGCTCCTAGCTAAACGAGCTTGGAAGATGTCACCTAGTTCTGTAGACGAAGTAGAGTTGGTGTAGCTGAAGGCGTGCGTTGAAGAAATGACTCCTCATGAGCCGCCAGAACCCTAAGCCTCGGGAGGCTCTGGGGGCTCGGGAGGTTCCCTGAAGACCGTCTCCATCTCCTCCAGAACGACGTGGTACCTGGCTTCCTGAGCCACCAGGACACGTCGCATATTGCGCTGGTAGGCCGACGCCGTTCTTGGCAAGCCAAAAGGCATACGAACGTAGCTATGCGGCGTGCCCTCGCAGCAGCCCACATGCGAAGGGCAGAAACGCTCCTGAGAGGCAGCCCTGTTGAGCCCCTAGATGTCGATGCAAACACATAGCCCAGCATCCTCACCAGGATGTGGAGCTGCGCATCATGGGCGGCTATCGCCGCGCATGGCTCTTGCTTCTTGCAGTTCCTTGGTGGTCCTGATGATGAACTCCTGAGTGGTGAGCACTCCTTGCCCTATGCTCTCTTGAGGGTCACATGCCGCGAAGCACGCCTCCAAGTGGTGCCCAACCGCCTTCCTCGTGAGGTTGGCAAGGTCTGAGGCCCTCCAAAAGAGAGTGCCCGAGCCCTGCTTGAGGAGGGCGCCAGGCGTGCCTTCCTATGCGATGGAGCGAGGCGTCCCTGGAGCGGGCGCTGGTCCTGACGAGGCTCCTACCGCGACACCATCCTCCTGAGGTCCTGCACGGCGCGACTGCTTCTTCTTGGGGATGGCCTCCAGAGGGCCTTCATTTATGCTGTCGGGGTCGTCGATTGCTATGGCTTCAAAGGCGCGCTTGAGGGAGCACACCGCATCCCTTTCTTCACACGAGACCGTGATGATTCCTCCGCTTCCTGGCATCTTGAGAATGTTGTATCCGTGATGAGTAACTGCCATGAACTTGGCCAGGGCTGGATACCCGAGGACGGCATTATACAGCAGGCGGATGTGTGCGACGTCGAAGTCGATGAGCTCGGTGTGGTAGTTCTTGCGCTCCCCAAAGGTGAGGGGCAGGCGGACCTGCCCTATCAGTGTGGTGGAGCCGTCGGTCACTCCTAAGAAAGGCTTGGTGGGCTGGAGCTGTTCATAGGCACTTGGAGGTTGTCAAACGTGTCGACGGACAGGACGTTGAGCCCTGCGCCGCCGTCGATGAGGGTCTTGGTGACCCGCACATTGCTGGTAACTAGGGAACACAACATAGGGAGGGCATCGGCGGTGGCTGCACACTTGAGCTGATCTGCCGAGTTGAAAGTGATGGCGCATTGGGACCACCTGAGCGGGCGCGTAGCCTCGAGTTTGGGGAGTGCTGCGTTCACCTCACGAGCGAACTGTTTGAAGGTGCGCTGAGAAGCTGGGGCTTGGGCGCCACCCAAGATGCAGGCGATCACACGCGGCTCCTGGAAGCCCCTAGCCCCCTCGTCCTGGTGGTGGTCGTTGGTCCTTCTTGGTGGCGCCAGTGGTCCTCACGAGGCCGGTCGCGCCACTCCTGGCGCGGGCCACGGTCATCCCAGCGTCTGCCTCCATGTTCTCCTCCGCGGCCGTAGCCCCGGTCATTGCGCTCAGGGCATCGACCATAGCATCCTTCTCGTATGGTTCTAAGCTCCTGATAGTCGCTGGTGTTGTGGGTGTTCAGGTTGTGGAAGGCGCAGAACGGTCGGCCGTTCTTGGATGACTCGGGCTGATCTCTGCCCCGCTTGACGTCGGGGTCCGCTGCGAGCACAGCTACCTCCTTGTGCTTCACGTCCTTGGCCTTGGCCTTCTTCTCCTCCATGCCCACGGCTGGCAGCTCAAGGAGAGAGAGGTGCCCTTCCTCAGCTCTTGCGCACTTGGTTGCCAGGTTGAACAACTCCTGAGATGTGCAGAGCTCCTCATGGATGGCGAGCTCTTCCTTCATCTTGACGTCACGGACGCCGTTGGTGAACGCGGAGATGATGGTCTTGTCCGTGACCTTGGGGATCTTGAGGCGGGTGTTGTTGAAGCGCTGGATGTACTTCTGGAGGGTCTCTCCTGGTTGCTGCCTGATGCGGCGTAGATCACCCGCGGCCGGTGGGCGGTCGCGAGTGCCCTGGAAGTTGGTGACGAAGCGGTCGCGCATCTCGTACCAGGAAGAGATCGAGCCGTGTTGCAGGTTCAGGAGCCAGGAGCGAGCTCCATCCTTGAGAGACATGGGAAACCAGTTCGCCATGACCTTTTCGTCGCCGTTGGCCGCTTCGATGCACAGCTCATAGAGCTGCAGGAACTCCGCGGGGTCGGCGGTACCGTCGTAGCGAGGAGGCAGATCCGGCTTGAACTTACCCGGCCAGGAAACGCTACGCAGCTCGGGGATGAAGGCACGGCAGCCAGCCATGGTTGTCGGGGCCCGCTTCGGAGGTGGAGCTTGGTCTTGATGAAGTCCGCACTGGGCCGCTGCGGGCGGTGCACGGTCTTGACGAGGTGGTGCAGGGAGCGCAGGTGCAGCTTCTCGCGGCCGCGGAATTTCTTGGTAGCTTCTCTCTTCGCGCGCAGGCGCCTGGCGCGTTGGATCATGCCGCGAAGCCGCGCGCCTTGGTGCCAAGGCGCCGTCTTGGGGCTGAGGTGGTGGAGGCACGCCATGAGCCCCGTCGCCCGCGGCTGGTCAAGGGGGAGGCAGAGAGTGGGACGGCGCCGGAGAGCCCCCTGCGGCGCGGACAAGCTCGGTGACGCGGTCAAGCCACTCCTCATAGAGGTCGTCGACGGGGCAGTAGCACAGGAGCTCGTTCGCCACGAGGAGCGCGGCCCATGCCTTCATGGGAGCATGGTGCGCGTGAGACGAAGAACCGGCAGGGGTCAGCGATGGAGTGGCGGTGCGGCCGTCCTGCTGTACCGAAGGATGCAGTGAGGATGCCTGCCGCTCGTTCCCCACCGAGCCAGTGGCAGCGTTGGCAGCGGGAGACGGAGAACGGCGATGTGGCCCACCGACGGGAGCCGTCTGAGCGACGCGGGCGGTGAGGGCAGCTCGATGCTCAGCTCGAGCACGGCAAGCGTCCGTCATTGAGACGACGGAGCAACAGAGCAACAAACTGATGGAAGGGAAGCTACGGCGCACCCCTACCCGGCGCGCCAAATGTCGGAGATGGGGTTCCGGCAAACCCTTAAGGTTCGAACACTGGGGTGCGCGCGAAGTCTTTCCTTCCCACCAATCTACGCCCTAGCTTGCTAAGATCTCGCGGACGAACTCGACGAACTCGCAACACAGAAAGACACGGGGTTATACTGGTTCGGGCCACCGTTGTGGTGTAATACCCTACTCCAGTGTGGTGGTGGTGGATTGCCTCTAGGGCTGCTGATGAACAGTACAAGGGAAGAACAGCCTCCTAAGGTTGAGGTGTTCTTGTGAGTGGGCTCTCGATCGGGTTGGCTCAAGCTAAGATGAGATGCCTGAGGCTCTGTTTTCCCTCTCTCTCCACTGTGGTGGCTAGCTCTACTTATATAGGCCCTGGTCCGCTTCCCAAATATCGAGCGGGAAGGGAGCCAACAACGGCGGGAAAATTTGAAGGGGGATAGCTAGTACAAGCTATCCTGACAAAAGTGGTCTACGCCTGTGAAAGGCTCTGGTGGTGACGTTGTCTTAGGCTCCACGATGACCTCCGTCTTGCCGTCCTCCTGGTCTTGGTCTCGTTGCACCGATATAGCAACCTTTGCCTGATGCCTCAGTACTGTTTGCCTGTGCTGGCCTCCTTAGCACCAAAGAGGAAACAAGGACACTGCATGCGCTAGCGCCCTCCTGGCGCCCGCCTGGTGTCGTGCGTCATGGCTACCGTCACGAGGGCCTCGTGAGGTTTGCCCCGCCTTGATATCTCCGCTCCTCGTGAGCCTGCCTGGCTAGGCTGCTCCATAGGAGGTCTTGCGTCGTCCGGCTCATGAGGCTTGGACCTCGCGAAGGTCTTGGATGCCTTGTTGATAAAGATGGGCCGTACGACCTGATGGCTTAGCCACACCGTGGGCTGCAGGCAGGCAAGTCTGGGGACCCCCGTTCCTAGAACGCCGACAGTTTCCTCCTTCCTTCCTTCCTTGCTAAGCTATAGCCGCTTCCTCGCTCTTGCCATCTCACATCCTACCGCCGGGGTCGCCATGGTCTTCTTCAAAGACATCTCCAATGGTTCCTCCTCCGGAGACTACTCCTTCACCACCCGGGTATGCCTCTCTTCTCTCTCTCGGGCTATGACTTGGAATGAAGGATTTTTACCCGGAGGTCGATTTGAGTCGTTTCTTCCTCTTGTAGCTCCCTAAGATCATCAGTGGCAACGAATGGAGCGGGGTGCCTGAAGATCTATCTGCTCGTTGTCACCATCAATCTCCATGCGTGAAGCTACTTGTGTTTGATTCTGTGGACACTGGGAGGAAGATTGTGGCATATGCAGAGAAGGTTCAACCCTCTTCCGTTGTTACAAATCATTTGTTAGATGTGATTCAGAAACTGTCACGGTCCCAACCCATTCATACCACACCTTCAACCAAACGCATCCTAAGACAGTGTCACAGTTTGTACCTAGTATCTTAAATTGTTGCCATCTCATCAACGGTGCCATTATAAAATTATTTCGCACTGCTTCAGCAGTTTATGCAGCCAACTTTGGTCCACACATCTGAGCAGCCAAGCAGTAAAATACTAAATGGCACGAAGGAACTAGGCATCGGAGCAACTACGTGCTCCGGAGTCCGGGTCCTTGCTTTTTTTCCGCTGCATCGGCTCGCCAGTTCAGGGCACCGGTGCGAGATGTAGCAACAATTATCTTTACACCAGTTTTGGCATACATAATGGACAACCTTAGTGCTATTAGTTCTATGTTACTAAATTTGTGCATGTACACACCTATTAGTATCAATTTGTTGTCATCCAAACACTATTGCTATGCTGTTGCAGTTATATTTACCTTCCTCATAAAAAGTTCGATTTGTTATTTATTATACATGAGTAAGAACTTGTAGCGTCGTTGTAGTTAATTATAGCTTTTGATGTTCCAGAATTTGGTTGTTGTCTCAGTACCAATTATTTCATTTGCACATTGATCTTTTTGAGAAGATATGTCATACTTAACATGTTTCTTCAGTTTTTCAAAATAAGCATTGGTAATTTTCTATGT
This sequence comes from Triticum aestivum, assembly GCF_018294505.1. Classification (NCBI taxonomy): domain Eukaryota; kingdom Viridiplantae; phylum Streptophyta; class Magnoliopsida; order Poales; family Poaceae; genus Triticum; species Triticum aestivum. The sequence continues at coordinate 479,897,766 of NC_057803.1, forward strand.
TGCTATAAACCCATTTCCCCTACAATTGTTACTGGTCTAGTTTTAAATATTATAGGATGAACGGAAGTGTTCTTACTTGGAGTGGGTTGATCAAGAGTGGCCACAGTCTTTGAAGATGTGCCTAACGAAGCTCTGGAGCATGTATGAGGAAGTGAACACAGCTAGGCTTACAGAAAGTCTTGTCAACGCTGAAGCATATTTCAAGATGCGGGATAAAAAGTTGAAGGTGGAGAATGAGCTCACGTTTTAAAAAAGACTTTGCTAAAATGGTGTTGGCGAAGGAGGAGGCACTTTCCCAGTTGGCCCATGCAAAATGGGTTCTTACTGAACTGAAAGCAGAGATGGATAAGACGAGCCTGGATGATCTCGATTACGGAAATGAATATATTGTTCTTATGAAGTTGAACTAGCTATATGTTGTACTGTGTTGTTTTCATGTAGCTACCGTACTGTGATGTTATAATATATTTATGTGCCTGATATGAAATTGGCAAACAGATGTTCGATATGAAATGTGAATTTGTGTAATACTGGAATTATTAATTGTAAACTAATAAACCTGCTAAATGTGTCATGGACCTTTTCAAACGGTTCTAGCAGTAAAAGCGGTTGCGATGGATAGCCCAATGCCACACGGTTTTCTTCATCAAATCATGTGTGATATAGTTGATAAAATCAAACAGTTAACCAAGGAAGACCGTGTGTGATAGTTACACCTTTCACACACGAGCCTATACATAAAATTGTGTGGGATTTATGTCTGAACGGAAACGTTTTCCCTGGATTGACTGTGTGGGATGTACATAAGAACGGAAACGTATTCCTTGGATTAACTGTGTGTGATATACATAAGAACGGAAATGTTTTTCTGGGATTCACCGTGTGGGATGTACATACCTACCGAAATGATTTTCTTGGATTACCGTGTGGGATGTACATACCTATGGAAATGATTTCTGGGATTCACGGTGTGGGATGTACATACCTACGGATATGATTGGGTTTCCATGCCTCGCTCGATTGCACACGGCCCCAGCCTGGGTCCCGGGAGGGCCTATCCCCGACAATTTCTGGGTCGTGTGGGAAGGACCCCCCTATCGCCCACACTCACTTGGCGACGGTTCCAAATGCCGTCGCGGAAAGGGGTTTTAAACCGTTAGTTTAGGACTGACATGCACCAGTGTGTCTTCATACTCCATAGTCTTCATACAATGTCTTCTCATGTCATAGTCCTCAATGTGGATCTCTTCACAGACCACCATTGTCTTCAATGTCTTCACATATTTTTAGGGGTCATCTCTGGTAGATAAACCGAATCAATGAGGGACTACTACCTGTGTTATCCTGCAATTCTCACAAACACATTAGTCCCTCAACAAAGTTTGTCGTCAATACTCCAAAACCAACTAGGGGTGGCACTAGATGCACTTACAATCTCCCCCTTTTTGGTGATTGATGACAAACTGGTTGAAGTTTTCAACGGGGCTAAAAGTATGTGAAGGTTTGAGAATTAAGGCATTGTCTTCATAAGTAGCGAAAGGCTCCCCTGAAGATGTGCATATATCTTGAACTTATGAAGACAATTCATCATGCATATAAAGATATAACGAAGATAATGACATCCATAATGAAAAATGGATGTCTGTGGAATGACTTCATACGGAATTTATCATCGCATCATAGAGTAGGAGAGAAAGTAGCAGACGACCATCGAATTTAAGTGTTACTACCCAAAGAACCAAATGTATCAAAAAAAACTAGAGTTGTAAACACTTGGCAAAAATAGTGCAACCACCCATTAGGACCCGTTTGAAGACTATCAACTCATATGCTTCTCCCCCTTTTGTTAGTAATGGCCAAAAAGGTTTGAATACATAGAGTATCTACTCGTTCCCATCAGGAGTAGATGAAGGTGCAGGGTCGACATTGGAGTTCGATGGTGCAGAAGGGCCTGGTGCAGTATCGAGATGCAGTGAAGCCATGGTTGGTGAAGTGGCATCGTCTTCTTCATTGACGACTCTCGCAACAACAGTTGCAGCCGAAGATGAATACTCAGAATCTACATTGGATGGAGTGCGGTGCCAGCTTGCATTGCGTGGAGGAGTGGAATCAAATTTGAAACCCTCAGCGAAGCCATCTTCGTGAAGCTCTTCTTCAGGGCATAGTAGTGTGAGACTCTTCCAGGACCTCCGACAGGCTTCATGGGAAACAAATGAGTTCTTGGTGGCCAAGTTTCTGATGTGATCGATGTCCACCAAGATACTCTGCATCTGACGCTTTAGCCAGTCCTGATGCTTATCCTGCTTCTGATGTAGGGCCACAAGAAGCTCTCGGTCATTGAGTGCACGAGAACGCTTGCGAGGCCTTTGAGCAATTGTACTCTTAGTGCCTTCAGTGTTTGCACGATGGGGCACACGCATATTGCCAGCCAGAGGATAAGTAGGAGTTGCAGCATTTGGAATATGAATCCCTTCCATTGGTTGTGTGAAGCTTTGATGATCAGCATTGTGAAGATATAGAGGCTCCTTGGCAGGCTCTGGGTAGATGGCTTCGACGGACAGATCAACCTCAGTCAGAAAGACAAGATGGTTGCGTGCTGAGGGCTGATAGTCAACAGTAGAGTGAAGATTGATCAGGCGCATCACCCATGGAGCATAAAACTTTAGGCCAAATAGATCAATCCCAGATGCAGCAAGTTGTCTGATGAAGAAATCCTGGGTGTTGAATCTGATGCCATTGATGATGTAAAACACCAAGGTCTTCATGGCTCCTTCAAGTTTGGCTTAAGCAGTGTATCCCTTGATCGGCCATATAATACGCTGCAGAATGTGATAGACTATGCGGGGCAAGTACTCGAGGCCCTTGATGAATAATTCCTTGGGATATTCAGCATCTTGAGGCAATGGCTTCATCATGCTGAGCATCTGACTCATATTTGGTTCAGGCCGCTGAAAGATACTCTGCAGTTCATTATTGTGAAGCGGACAACCAGGCTCATACAAGTCACCTAGAGTGGGCAGGGAAGTAAGCTCAATAATGTCTTGAGCTTTAATTTGGCTTCATGGTGCACATCGCGTGACATGCACTCAAGGATCCATCTCTTCGGATCCCTGTTGTATCCACGAATGTGAAGAGTGGCATAGAACTGCAGCAAGAGCTCTTCATTCCAGTGCTCCTTGTTAACGATGAACTATAGAAGACCAACCTCCCTGAAGCAATCAAGGTCTTCCTCCAGACAGGGCAGCCCAGCAATGGCTTCACAATCAAGACGCATGTGTTGAAAGATTCGCTCTTGATTGTATAGGATGCATGAGTAGTAGCTGCGCTGTTGATAGCTCCAGAAGCGATCAGAAGAGATCTTGGGCTTCGGGTATGGATTCTTGGAACTGTCAAAGAAGGTATTGTGTGCCATGAAGCTATTCATGCTAAATGATCCTGGGGAGGTTGCAACTCCTGGAAGCCTTGGCAGCTTGGGCTTTGGCTTCTGAACTTGTGGCCTACATGATAGTCATATTGAGGTACGGGAGCAGTGGGAGGCACCATGACGGGCCATTTCACAGTGAACGACTGTCCATGATCAAAGGCCTATTCAATTGTGTGAGGCCTTGGAGATGGAATAGTGGCTTCAGCTTGCACAGTGGCTTCAGGTTGAACTTGAGCTTCAGGCAACACATTGGCTTCAGATTCCATATTATCTTCAGTGCCACATTGTTGTTAGGCGCCACATGGTCTTCAGCCATGATAGTGTCATTGGCTTCAGCATCAGTGTTTGTGGCCGCCTCAGTAGTTTCCACCTCCGTCCGATGAATGGCAGGAGGGTCGGGCACGGACTCATTCTCCCCGAGAATGACTGGTTCAGTAGGAGGGTGTGTAGCAACTCTTTCTTCTCTTCTTTCTTCTTCTTTTTCTTCATCGGCTGATGCAGCCGGAATGTCTTCAGCAGCTTTGGCTTTAGACTCGAAGACATTCGCAGTTGGGTTGGCTTCAGGGAACACTTGATGTGCTACTGAGCTTTGTTGCACGTTCCCTTCTAGAATGCTCGACATGGTGACCTATGGCCTAGGGCCTTTGCGAAGCCTGCGGAAAGCCGGCGACGTCTGTGGTGACAAAGTGGTTTGGACCATGTAGTTATATTCGTCAATCACTGGAGTGGTGTCTTGACGTGGTGGAGTTCTGGGAGTGTCATCAAGAATGGGGGTGTCTTGTTGAGGGCGATCGGCCCACGAAGCATCCCGAGTGATGGGCGTCAAAGGACGACCAATACTGATCAGTTCGCTGTTCGTATGAACAGGCCATGGATACCATGTGGTGCTCAATTTGAGGAAGGACTTCATCATCTTCAACATTGTCTTCATGATCAATGTCTTCAGCTGTGGTGGGGTCGACAGCTGGTACTTCTTCATCTTCAGGAGGCTCTGTGCTAGCAGGCTCGTTGTCGGTGTCAAAACCGGCGGATCTCGGGTAGGGGGTCCCGAACTGTGCGTCTAAGGCGGATGGTAACAGGTGGCAGGGGACACAACGTTTACCCAGGTTCGGGCCCTCTTGATGAAGGTAATACCCTACGTCCTTCTTGATTGTTCTTGATGATATGAGTATTACAAGAGTTGATCTACCACAAGATCATAGAGGCTAAACCCTAGAAGCTAGCCTATGGTATGATTGTATGTTGTCCTATGAACTAAACCATCTAGTTTATATAGACACCGGAGGGGGCTAGGGTTACACAGAGTCGGTTACAAGGGAGGAGATCTACATATCTGAATTGCCAAGCTTGCCTTCCACGCCAAGGAAAGTCACATCCGAACATGGGACGAAGTCTTCAATCTTGTATCTTCATAGTCCAACAGTCCGGCCAAAGGATATAGTCCGGCTATCCGGAGACCCCCTAATCCAGGACTCCCTCAGTAGCCCCTGAACCAGGCTTCAATGACGATGAGTCCAGCACGCAGTTTCATCTTCGGCATTGCAAGGCGGGTTCCTCCTCCGAATACTCCATGGAAGATTTTGAACACAAGGATAGTGTCCGGCTCTGCAAAACAAGTTCCACATACCACCGTAGAGAGAATAATATTTCCACAAATCTAATCTACTGACACGTTTTGATAGCATGATCTCATGTCATGGCCCGGCCATTATTTGAACCATTTTTCTCAATCAGCACCGCACATATCGCGAGGCGGTTTTCTTGACACGTCTTGTCAAAGCAGAGATCGTGTCCCCTTATTACGGGATTCTCATCAATACGGACGTGGGTAACCCAACCGCGCCATCAATTACGGCGCTTGGGGAATAAGTGATTTTACCAGGCAAGGGGGAGGCGCATCGCCTCCTCCGCCCTTATAAAGGGATTAGGATTCACACTTTTCACACATGCCTTCTTCCTCCTTGCTTACCCATTCTCGCACACTCGAGCTCCAACGCCCAAGTTCGCGTCTTTCTTCTCAAACCACTCCAAGCATGTCCGGAGCGGGAGGCAAGTGGATGGTCTCCTCCGTCACAGAGGAGAACATCACAAATTTACGGGAAGCTTGATATCTGGCCGCGGATGTCGCGCACCGGGTGCGAGATGTAGGGCAGTTCATCCCTACACCCGAACCCCATGAGAGGGTAGTTTTTCTTACCCACTTCGTCCGAGGACTGGGATTTCCTCTCCACCCGTTTGTCTGCGGGCTCATGTTCTACTACGGGCTAGATTTTCATGATCTTGCCCCCAATTTCATCCTCAACATCTTGGCGTTTATCGTCGTGTGCGAGGCCTTCCTCCGCATCAGGCCCCATTTTGGCCTGTGGCTGAAGACCTTCAATGTCAAACCGAAGGTGGTGGTTGGGCAGCAGGCAGAGTGCGAAGGCGCCATGGTGGGAAAAATGCCTAACGTCACCGGGCTCGAAGGCTCCTATGTGGAGACCATAAAGGGGTGGCAATCAGGGTGGTTGAGGGAGTCCTGGATTAGGGGGTGTTCGGATAGCCGGACTATACCTTCAGCCGGACTCCTGGACTATGAGGATATAAGATTGAAGACTTCATCCCGTGTCCGGATGGGACTTTCCTTGGTGTGGAAGGCAAGCTTGGCGATGCGATATTCAAGATCTCCTACCATTGTAACTGACTTTGTGTAACCCTAACCCTATCCGGTGTCTATATAAACCGGAGGGTTGTAGTCCATAGGACAGAATCAACTCCATACACAATCATACCATAGGCCAGCTTCTAGGGTTTAGCCTCCTTGATCTCGTGGTAGATCTACTCTTGTACTACCCATATCATCAATATTAATCAAGCAGGAGTAGGGTTTTACCTCCATCGAGAGGGCCCGAACCTGGGTAAAACAAAGTGTCCCCTGTCTCCTATTACCATCCGGCCTAGACGCACAGTTCGGGACCCCCTACCCGAGATCCGCCGGTTTTGACACCGACATTGGTGCTTTCATTGAGAGTTCCTCTGTGTCGTCGCCTTCAGGCCCGATGGCTCCTTCGATCTTCAACAACCATGCGGTCCAGGGTGAGACTTTCCTCCCCGGACAGATCTTCGTCTTCGGCGGCTTCGCACTGCGGGCCAATTCGCTTGGCCACCTTGAGCAGATCGGAAGCTACACCCCTGGCCATCAGGTCAGGTTTGGAAGCCTAAACTATACGGCTGACGTCCGCGGAGACTTGATCTTCGACGGATTCGAGCCACAGATAAGCGTGCCGCACTGTCTCGATGGGCATGATATAGCTCTGCCGCCAAACAGCGCCGTGGAGGCCGCACGCGCATCGGTTTCGACCATTGATTCGGAACCTACTGCGCCGATCGAGGATAAGCGGTTGGACGCTGCCTCAGGGGCTGCGATCTCAGAGGCGGTCGAGCCAGACTCCAGCCCCGCACTCCGCATGGCCCGTGACTCCAAGGAGCCGGATTCCTCTCCGAACTCCGAGCCCCCTACGCCCCTGCCAATCGAATCCGATTGGGTGCCGGTAATGGAGTTCACCGCAGCAGACATCTTTCAGCATTCGCCTCTTTGCAACATCCTGAATTCTCTTAAGTCTCTCTCTTTATCAGGAGAGCCCTGGTCGGACTACGGTCAGCAAGGGTGGGATATGGACGGTGAGGAAATTCAAAACCCACCCACCACCCACTTTGTAGCCACTGTCGACGATTTAACCGACATACTTGACTTCAGCTCCGAAGACATCGACGGCATGGACGACGATATAGGAGACGAACAGGAACCAGCGTCCGACATATACATGGTGGATACTCCAAAAGATGGAGATGGCGATGGAACAGTGGGGGGATGACGCCCCCAAGAAATAGCCAAAGCGCGGGCGTCAGCGGCGCCGCTCTAAATCCCGCCAAAGCAAAAACGGTGATTCCGGCACGGGAGATAACACTACCCTGGACAACGCTGAAGAACACCCACCTCAGCAAGATTCGGCACAGGAAGATGGAGAAGCCAGCCCTCATGAGAGAGCGGCAGAACAAGAGGTCGAGGACGATAACTATACGCCTCCCTCCAAAGACGAGGCAAGCCTCGATGACGATGAATTCATCATACCATCAGACCCTGCCGAACAAGAGCGTTTTAAACGCAGGATTTTAGCCACGGCAAGCAGCCTCAAGAAAAAGCAGCAACAGCTTAGAGCTGCCCAAGATTTGCTAGCTGACAGATGGACTGAAGTCCTTGCGGCCGAAGAGTATGAACTCGAACGCCCCTCCAAGAGTTACCCAAAGCGCAGGCCGCTACCCCAATCAGAGGAGGAAGCACCTACATCACCAGCGCATGACATGACAGAGCGGCCACCCCGTGGCCGTGACAGAGAGGCCTCCCAGCCCTCCACCCAAGCCATGCCCCGACGCCGCACAACTTTGGCATGGGAAAATGCACCCGACCTGCGAGACATACTGGAGGATAAGGCAAGACAGAAAAGATCGATCTACAGATCGCGCAGGCGCCCTACGGCACGTGACAATGATCTTCACTCCGGATACAACAAATCCGGCCGGGCCGAACACAACAGACATAGCTCTTCCGAGTTGCGTCGTGATATAGCCCAGTACAGAGGCGCCGCACACCCGCTATGCTTCACGAATGAAGTAATGGATCATAAAATTCCAGAGGGCTTCAAACCCGTAAACATCGAATCATACGATGGCACCACAGACCCGGCGGTATGGATCGAGGACTATCTCCTTCACATCCACATGGCACGCGGCGATGATCTACACTCCATCAAGTACCTCCCGCTCAAACTTAAAGGACCAGCCCGGCATTGGCTTAACAGCTTGCCAGCAGACTCAATCGGTTCTTGGGAGGACCTGGAAGCCGCATTCCTCGATAACTTCTAGGGCACTTACGTGCGACCGTCGGATGCCGACGACTTAAGCCACATAATTCAGCAGCTAGAAGAATCAGCCAGACAATTCTAGACACGGTTCCTAACAAAGAAAAACCAGATAGTCGACTGTCCGGACGCAGAGGCCCTAGCAGCCTTCAAGCATAACATCTGGGATGAGTGGCTTGCCCGGCACCTGGGATAGGAAAAGCCGAAATCCATGGCAGCCCTCACGACACTGATGACCCGCTTTTGCGTGGGAGAAGACAGCTGGCTAGCTCACAGTAACAACTTATCAAAGAACCCTGGTAATTAGGATACCAAGGACAAAAGTGGCAGGACACGTCGGAACAAACAAAAATGCCGCGTTAACAGCGACATAAATGAAGACACGGCAGTCAATGCCGGATTCATAGGCTATAAATCCGGTCAGCGGAAAACGCCATTCAAAAAGAATACTCAGGGCCCGTCCAGTTTGGACCGAATACTCGATCGCTTGTGCCAGATACATGGCACCCCCGAAAAGCCAGCCAATCACACTAACAGGGATTGTTGGGTGTTCAAGCAGGCAGGCAAGTTAAGAGCCGAAAACAGAGACAAGGGGCTACACAGCGACGACGAGGAGCCCAAGCCGCCGAACAACAATGGACAGAAGGGTTTTCCCCCACAAGTGCGGATGGTGAACATGATATACGCAACCCACATTCCCATGCGGGAGTGGAAGCGTGCGCTGCGGGACGTATACGCGATGGAGCCAGTCACCCCAAAGTTCAACCCATGGTCTTCCTGCCCGATCACCTTTGATCGAAGGGACCATCCCACTAGCATCCATCATGGCGGCTTCGCCGCATTGGTTCTCGACCCAATCATCGACGGATTTCACCTCACAAGAGTCCTCATGGACGGCGGCAGTAGCCTGAACCTGCTTTATCAGGATAAAGTGCGGAAAATGGGCATAGATCCCTCAAGGATTAAGCCCACAAGAACGATGTTTAAAGGCGTCATACCAGGTGTAGAAGCCAACTGTACAGGCTCAGTAACACTTGACGTGGTCTTTGGATCTCCGGATAATTTCCGAAGCGAAGAGTTCATCTTCGATATAGTCCCGTTTTGCAGTGGCTATCATGCCCTGCTCGGACGAACCGCATTTGCAAAATTCAATGCGGTGCCGCACTACGCATATCTCAAGCTCAAGATGCCAGGCCCTCGAGGAGTAATTACGGTCAATGGAAACAACGAATGCTCCCTCCATACGGAGGAGCATACGGCGGCTCTCGCAGCGGAGGTACAAAGTAGCCTTCTTGGGCAATTCTCCAGTCCGGCCATTAAAAAACCAGACACTGCCAAGCGCGCCCGGAGTAACCTATAGCAGGACCACCTGGCACACTCTGAGCAAGCGTAGCAATACGGCCCCTACCCCAGCCCTCGTGACATAGCGAAACCAGTACTTCGCGTACATAACTACGCCCTCGAAATACCATGGGCACAGGGGAAGGGGCGCAATAACGGCACGCCCAAAATACGGCTTAAAACGTACCAGGGGCTGCCGGATTCTTTTTTCTTTCTTTTCTTACTTTCAGGACTCCATACTTCGGACGACCTGTTCGGCAATTCGACTGCCGCACAAACGATGCAAGATCCAGGGAGGTAGACAAGCCATGCCGCACCATGGAATCCCCAGGTGGTCTCTGTTACAAGCGGTATACCTGTTTTAAATAAAATTCTACGGCCTACCCCTGGCCAGGACATACTGAATAGTCCAATATCTTTTTGCTTACCGCACTATTTGTGTCGTTCAGCTTTGATAAACAGCCTCCCCATAAACAATGCTTAGCTTTTTGTTTATTTTTTTGCATTACTCTTTTCATATATATGTTCATTAATGACATGTTGCACCCGTACACTATGGTACGACAAGTATGCCAGGGGCTTTAGTACCCTTTAATATGGTGTGAGAAGTCCGTACACTTTCACAAGTGCGGCACCCCGAACTTAGAGCACTATATGCATCGGCTCCGAATCATGATTTGGGTCATTAGTTGGGTTTGCCTGGCTCCTATGTTTTGGTGCCTTACGTTCCGCTATATCGGCTAAGGTAGCACTAGGAGAACCACTGCGATTGTGCCCCGGTTGAGCTGGGTTAAGCACCTCAGTGGAGAAAGCTAAAACTGACTGTCATGATGAGGCGAGAGACTGGTCGCTGTTCGAGAGGTTTTTCGGGTCCCTAAAGGCCTATGCTGCTTCGAGCGAGGAGCTGGATAACCCTAGCCAAGGCGTGGATAGCGCCCCGAACTCGGTCTTCCGAACTAGGGGCTTCGCCGAAATTTAAAATTATAACGTTCTATGGCTAAGTCAGAGTGTTCAAGCATTATAGTCCGATTGCCTCGTTCGTTGTGCTGAGCGCCTCCCTCGAAGGACCCAACCATGGGAAAAAGAGCGCCCAGGTTTATCACCGAACACCCCAGCGCTAGTGGCATGGGGGTAGAAGCCGACGACTGGCCATCTCTCAATTTTTTGATAAACGGCCGCACAGAAAATAATATTTTAAATTCAACAAGCATTGCTTAAGCGCCTATGAACAAGTTTTTAGCGCACAGGATAAAAACGAGCGAGTTTATTCAAATATTACATCCTTGGTACATTCATCTGCCACAAGGCAGGCACCCGCAAGAACATCCTTGTAATAGTTCTTAGGCTTGCGATGCTCCTTCCCCGGCGGCGGCCCGTCCTTCACGAGCTTCTCACCGTCTAGCTTACCCCAGTGCACCTTTACACGGGCAAGGGCCCTACGGGCACCTTCGATGCAGACGAAGCGCTTGAGGACCTCGAGCCTTGGACAGGCCTCCACCAGCCACCGCACCAGCCCAAAGTAGCTCCTAGGCAGGGCCTCTTCGGGCCACAGCCGAACTATGAAGCCCTTCATGGCCTGTTCGGCCACCTTGTGGAGTTCGACCAGCTGTTTCAGCTGGTCGCTCAAGGGCACAGGGTGTCCGGCCTCAGCATACTAAGACTAGAACACCTTCTCCGTTGAGCTGCCCTCTTCAGCTCGGTAGAATGCGGCGGCATCGGATACGCTGCGGGGAAGATCTGCGAATGCCCCTGGAGAACTCCGGATTCAGGTAAGTAACAAGTAGTTTACTTTTATATTTCTATTTTGCATAAAGAATGCCTTACCCGCTGCTATCTTCTACATATCCTCCAAGTCTCGGAGGGCCTTTGGGGCTTCGGCCTGGACAGACTTGGCAGTCTCAAGGGCCGCCGCGAGCTCGAAAGCTCGGGTCTCTGACTCAAGCTCCAAACTCTCATGCTTTTTCATGAGAGCCTGAAGCTCTTGCTACACCTCGCCGACCTGAGCCCAAAGTTTTTCTCGCTCGGTGTGCTCCGCGGCCGTTTTCTTTTCGGCCTCAGACAGCACCTGCTTCAGGGTCGCCACCTCAGTCTTGGCCCCTACAATAAGTAGTACAATCCTGTTATTTTTTGCAATCAAGCCTCTCCATAGGCACTTTTTCTGTAAGGTATTTCTTACCTTCTTTCTCCTCGAGTTGCCGCTTGGCAAGGCCGAGCTCTTGCTCGGACCGCTCGAGTCCTTGTTTCAGGACACCCACCTCCGCAGTCAGTGCGGCGGTGGACAGCAGCGAAGCCTGCATATGCATATTGACTCTGTATTGTTAGACTCCTGCGAAATTTAATAGATCCTCTATTCGTCTTTTCTTTCCGAACGCCAAATAGAGCATCAGGGGCTACTGTCTATGCGGTAATATTTTTACATATTTTTACTTACCTCGAAGCCTATTAGGAGGCTAGCGCAAGCTTCACTCAGCCCGCTTTTGGCGGACTGGACCTTCTGGATCATCGTACTCATAATAGTACGATGCTCCTCGTCGATGGAGGCGCCTTCAAGCACCTCCAGCACCTCTGGTTGGACGGAGGTTGCCGGCTCAGAAGGCTTGCTCCTCTTGGAAGGAGCTCGCCTACCGCGGTCCGGAATCGTTGAAGATTCCGGCACGGTGTCCGGCTTAAGGCCGGACTTGGAGCCCTGGGGGGCTTGTCCCCTTTACTCCGGGACCACCTCCTCCTACCCCGGAGCTTGTCGCGACGCCACTTTGGCGTCGTCCGCAGTGCAGGGGGACACAGCGGGCGGAACGGAGTTCACGTCCGATCAATCCAGGGAGCCGCTCGACGACTCATTGAGTTCGGCCCGGGGCGGACTGCGTAAGTATCATCGACATTAGGTAAAGCTGTGCAACAAAGGGAATATCATGAGTTATTCTGATATCCGAACTTACGATTTCGCCGGACGCTTGGCCCTGTCCGGCCACTCCTCTTCGTCCTCGTCGGCGTCGGGAGCATAGTCCGGCGGAGAGGTCTTCCTCTTCTTGGACCCGTCGGCCTCCCCCACTGGGGCGGCCTGTCTTTTCTTTCCTCCCCCCGTTGGAGGGGGAGAGGTTTCTTCTTCCTCCTCCTCATTTTCATGGGAGGAGGGCGTCTCGGACTCATCGAATGACGAGTCCGACAACACCACATTACGGGTACTCTTTCGAGTCCCCGTGGTCTTCTTCTTCTTGACCTTCTTTTCCGGCACGACATAAGGTGCCGGGGCCAGCAGATTCACTAGCAGAGCTGGGGCTAGGTCTTCGGGCAGCGGAGCCGGACAGTTAATGGGTTCGGCAATTGCCCGCCAAGCCTGTCAAAGGTAAGGGAGTTTAGATCCCACATAGAGTCAATCTATGGAAAAAGCCTGACATCCTGTAAAAGGTGTAGGTGGCATACCTTGTTAGCATGACGCTGCAAGCTGTATCCGCGGTCCTCAGAAGCGGATGGGGAGCCTCGGCGCCCTTGAATAGCATCTTCCAGGCATCTTCGTACGTTGTGTCGAAGAGCCTGCTGAGGGTTTGATGCTGTGCCAGGTCAAACTCCCACAGATTGAAATCCCGGTGTTGGCACGGGAGGATCCGGCGGACGAGCATAACCTGGATTATATTGACAACCCGAACTGGCTTGTTCACCAGGGACCGGATGCATGTTTGCAATTCGGTCACCTCTTTCTCGTCGCCCCATGACAGGCCCGTCTCTTTCCAGGACACAAGCCACGTGGGGGTCCAGATCAGAACTCAGGGACCGCGGTCCATTCCGGATCGCGTGGCTCGGTGATACAAAACCACCCGGATTGCCATCCCTTTAGGGTCTCCACGAAAGAGCCCTCGAACCATAGGGCGTTGGCCATCTTGCCCGCCATAGCACCCCTGCACTCCGCCTAGCTGCCGCTCACCACCTTGGGCTTGACGTTGAAAGTCTTGAGCCAGAGGCCGAAATGGGGGCGGGCGCGCAGAAAGGCCTCGCACACGGCGATAAACGCCGAGATGTTGAGGATGAAGTTCGGAGCTAGATCGTGGAAATCCAGGCCGTAGTAGAACATGAGCCCCCGGACAAATGGGTGGAGTGGAAAACCCAGTCCGTGGAGGAAGTGGAGGAGAAATACCACCCTCTCATGGGGCCTTGGGGTGGGGATAAGCTGTCCCTTCTCGGGAAGCCGGTGCGCGATGTCCTTGGATAGATACCCGGCCTTCCTTAACTTCTTGATTTTGTCCTCCATAACGGTGGAGACCATCCATTTGCCTCCCGCCACAGACATTGCTGGAAAAGGTTGAGGTGGAAAGTGTGGGCTTGGGCGCTGGAGCTCGGGTGCGCTAGAAATGGTTAGGCAAGGGAGGAAGAAGGCATAGGTTAATAGGGTGGATCCTTGTCCCCTTATATAGGCGGATGCAGTTATGCGTCCCCACTTGCCTAATAAAACTCGCTTGCCTCCCGAGCGCCGTGATAAATGGCGCGGTTGGGTTACCCACGTCCGTATTGATGAGAATCTCGTAAAAAGGGTACACGATCTCTGCTTTGACAAGACGTGCCAAGGAAACCGCCTCGCAAAACATGCTGAGGTGGAAAAATAAAAACGATTCAAGTAAAGGACTTGGCTGTAGTGTGATGGCGCACTGCAGAATACGTCAGTAGATTTGATTTGTGTTAATATTATTCTCTCTATGGCAATATGTGGAAACTTATTTTGCAGAGCCGGACACTACTCTTGGTGATTAAAATCTTCTATGAAGGACTTGGAGGAGGAACCCGCCTTGCAATGCCGAAGACAATTTGCGCGCCGGACTCGTCGTTATTGAAGCCTAGTTCAGGGGCTACTTAGGGAGTCCTGGATTAGGGGGTGTTCGGATAGCCGGACTATACCTTCAGCCGGACTCCTGGACTATGAAGATATAAGATTGAAGACTTCATCCCGTGTCCGGATGGGACTTTCCTTGGCGTGGCAGGTAAGCTTGGCGATGCAATATTCAAGATCTCCTACCATTGTAACTGACTCTATGTAACCCTAACCCTATCCGGTGTCTATATAAACCAGAGGGTTGTAGTCCATAGGACAGAATCAACTCCATACACAATCATACCATAGGCTAGCTTCTAGGGTTTAGCCTCCTTGATCTCGTGGTAGATCTACTCTTGTACTACCCATATCATCAATATTAATCAAGGAGGAGTAGGGTTTTACCTCCATCGAGAGGGCCCGAACCTGGGTAAAACAAAGTGTCCCCTGTCTCCTATTACCATCCGGCCTAGACGCACAGTTCGGGACCCCCTACCCGAGATCCGCCGGTTTTGACACCGACAGTGGTTCTACATCATCGAGCCGCGCGACACCAACTGGGTGGCGACCCCCAAATTTTGATCCGGAATCCCCACGAGGCTCACTTCTTGGAAAGAGAAGGGCATGTCCTGGGGTTCTTCAGTGGAGCTGATCGGACTCCAGACCTGCATCAGGAACATGATGAGCAAGAAAATCAAGCTCGTCAACATGGTCCAGGTCATGCTCTTCCGCCGGATTCTCCCGTGTCAACGACAGGCATTCAATTTGTGGGAGTTCGACCCGGCCAAGCACTAGATGCTGCGAGAGCTCTACGCCATGATGCATAAGGATGTCTGGAGGGTGCTGTTCCAGGGCGCCGAGGTACCTCCTTCCCTCACCGAGGACCGCGGACTCAGCGCAAAGCGCCATGCCAATCCGGTAAGTTTTTATATCTCACAGGGTATTTATTTGCCCGAGTTAAATCATATGCGGGATCTAAGCTTCCATGTCATTAACAAGACGGGATAAAGACAGCAGAGCAGCTCGATTGCCCAGCCCCCCTGCCTGAAGATCCTGCAGATGCTCTCCTAACAGAGATGCTGGCTCCGGCACCTTACGAGGTGCTGGTGAAGAAGACCAAGAAGAAGGCCACGGGGACCCGAAAGGGTCTCCGGCTGTCAGGACCCCGACTCAATGCCACATCGATCTAGCATGTAACACCTCATATCATTTTGCGGCCTCACGCACGGTATTCCCACGGGTGGCGCCTTACCTTTGCCCGGGACCGTTTGCGCCTTTTGGCACACGTATATGATAGTGTCGCTAGCATCCATATGATAAGGAGCCCGGGCTGACATGGCTAGTCGTAAACCCAAAGTGGCACAGACTTACAGGGACAGGCATCCATGACCCAGCATCGAACGTGTCGGTCATCAGCGAGTGAACCCAGGCTGTAGCACTGGGCTAGCAGGACTCCGGTGAACCGGGCTGTAGCGGGCTAACAGGACTCCGGTATTCATCGCGTGACATTTCCCCGAAGGGACAGACACAGGAACGAAGAAGGACACATGCCGGCCAGCCTAAGTGTTCCGGAGCAGTAGCAAGCTACCATGGCTCAGTGGAAACACTAGGAGACATTTCCCGGTAAGAGAGGCTACTAAAGATAAACAACTAGATGGTCAGATCCCACACATACCAAGCATTTTAATAACATACACACAATATGCTCGATATGTGCAAATACAACATGGCATCACAACATGACTCTACAACTCAAGTATTTAATCAATAGGCTCCGAGGAGCGAGATATTACAAATATGGGTCTCATGACCCAACACTCAGAGCATACAAGTCAAAGCACAAGCGGAAGCTATCATGTCTGAGTACAGACATCTATAAATGAAAAAGGCTGAGAAGCCTGACTATCTATCAGATCCTGCCGAGGGCACAAGATCGTAGCTGAGGTATCAAGCTAAACGTCGAAGTCCACGCGGAACTACTAGCGAGACCGAAGTCTCTCTGCAAAAAACATAAAATAGGCAAACGTGAGTACAAATGTACCCAGCAAGACTTACATCAGAACTATCTACATATGCATCATTATCAACAAAGGGGTGGTGGGGTTTAACTGCAGCAAGCCAGCTTTGACTCGGTGGCTATCCTAAACTACGACTGCGAGTAACTCTTTTGAGGTGGCGCACACGAGTCCACATATTCACCATATCAAAACACCACTATGGATCCGCTCCCGTCTCCCTACGAGAACGCCATCCATAGCACTCACACTTATCTTGCGTATTTTAGAGTATCCACTTTCACTTGTCTATGAACTGATATAAGCAACCCAGAAGTCCTTTACCGCGGACACGGCTATTCGAATAGATGATATTAACCCTACAGGGGTGTACTTCTTCATATATGTTTCCACCACTTAGCGTCTGCACACGACATGTGCTCGGCAGACTTCAAGCGAAAGCCGACGTGGGTGTAGACCACGACCTACCTAAACACTCAAGTCTCTAGTCCAGGTTTATCGCCTATTCGGGTTCCATCCATGAGGAGATCCGGCCGGAGTTTCGCTCACAGCCCCAAACGATGTGAACAGGGTTCCCGAGATACCAAACGGGCATCCGGTACACCGTGCCACGTACCTACCGCATCACAGCCCACCCCTACGGTCAGCGCTGTCCACGGCCTTCAGTAAGCTACAAACACCAGAAACTACTTGCAACTCCTGGACAGAGGACAAGGGTGAATAAGAAGTCGAGCGGGGTCATATTTCAGGGCCCAATGTATGGTAGTAGCTGAATCATGGATCACAAACACAGAACTCAGTTCCTGAGGACGGCTTCAATGAGACAACCCACCATGTACTCCTACATGGCCTCTCACCGATACCTTTTACCAAATCGTGTTCACACACTTAGCTCACACACAGTAGGACATGTTCACACACCTCTGATTCATCCCCGATGAATCAGACCTGACTCAACTCTAAGCAGTAGCAGGCATGACAAACAAGCATGAATGAGTAGGCACAACAGGGCTCAAACAACTCCTACTCATACTAGTGGGTTTCATCTATTTACTGTGGAATGACAGGTCATGCAAAGGATAAAGGGGTTCAGCTACCGCAGCAAGTAACAGATGAATCGTTGTTGTCCTAATGCAGTAAAAGAGAGCAGGAGCGAGAGAGTGGGATTGTATCGGAACGAACAAGGGGGTTTTGCTTGCCTGGCACTTCTGAAGATAATATAGTTCTTCATCGGTGTCATCGATCACATCGCCGGTACACGTCTATCGAGAGGGGACAATACCGGCAACAAAGAAGAACACAATCAATGCAATGCACAATATGATGCATGCTCATGACATGGCAATATGAATGTGTTTTGAGCTAATGCAACTAGCAACAGATTAAATGAAGTTGGTTTGAATACAAGATTCAAATTCAAACTCCATATGTGATTATTCAAATGCCATTTAATTGATTTGTGCTATACAGCAGCTATAAGTTGTTCTAACATGCATGAAAATGGTACAGATGGGTTCCTTGAATTGTTCTGATAATTTTTCATATATAAATTATTTAATTTGGAGTTACGGTTGAATTTCTATGATTTTTAGAAGTTTTAGGCATTTTCTGGAATTTCCTGAATATTAATAAATCCAGAAAATGATTTAACTGCGTCAGCCTGAAGCCAGCATGACGTCAGCGAGTCAACGGCCAGGTCCAGGTCAAACCTGACGTGTGGGGTCCACACGTCAGTGACACAGGTTAGACAGGGGGGGTTAGTTTAGTTTAATTAGAGATTAGGGGCACTAGGGCCCACATGTCAGTGGCTCTAGGCCTGGGTTAGCGGGGTGGTTAGGCCCTAATGACCGGCCACGTCAGCTCTCGCCAGAGTTTAGCCGGCGACGACCACAGAGCACGGCGGGGGACGCCGGACTTGCGCTAGGGGCATCGGATCGACGCGCCAAGGGCACCAGGAGGTAGCCCGTGCCTGTGCGCATCTAGGGGGACCAACGGGAGGTGCGGGGGTGGCCGGGGTTCGCCGGAGTGGATCCCGAGGCGGCGGCCGGAGCTCGGGGTTGGGGCGAGTTAGTGCTACGGTGCGCAAACGAGCGAGGTGAGCGGCTAGCGGGGCGCTACGCGGTGCGGGGAGCGAGTTAGGCATGCCAGGGTGACCAAATGGTCACCGGAGCTACGCCGGCGACGATCTCAGGCGGCGGCGTGCTACGGCCAGCTATGAAATGGCGGCTACGGCGAGCGGCAAGCCACGGGGTTAGGGGCAAAACGTGCAGGAGCTCATGGTGGTTCGGATGGGGTAGATGACGAGCTCGGGGAAGCGGAGACGGCGGTGAATCGACGGTGAAGATCCTCGGCGGCCGGCGATGGAAACAGCGATGATGGTGGCGTTGCAGCGTGTCCGGGACCTTGTGGCTCGGTGGGGAGAAAGAGGGGGTCGAGGCGGAGCCTTTGAGCGCATCGGCGAGGCTAGGGGGTGGCGGTGACCGCGAGGGAGCTCGTCGGTGGCGGCGGATCCGTTCGGGCGAGTGAGAGAGAGGTCCAGGGGAGAGGATGAGGACGCGGGAGAGTGAGGGAGAGAGGCAGGGAGGTGCGTGGCGTCTCCGGGCGTCGAGGAGGAAGCAGGAGGTGGCCAGGGGGAAGCAGGAGGTGGCCGAGGCCTCTCGGGCGCGCGCCACGCCTCGCCTCTGCCTACTGGCAGAGGAAGACGACAGGGGGGGAGTGGAGATGGGCTGGGCCGTGCTGGGCCAAGTAACTGGGCGCCAGGTAACTTCCTTCTCTCTCTCTCTCTCTCTTTTATTTCTTTTCTATTTCTGTTATTTTGTTTTTGATTTGATTTAAAATACCAAATCATTTAATAAAATCCTGGAAACAATTATGGGTGCTTTCTGAATTATTTCAGTGACCCTTAACAACTTCCAACATTTATTTGAACATTTAAATTATTTATAGTATTTAAATGCCCAAAGTCAAATACAATATGATTTAATTCAAAAATCCAAAAATGACCTAAGAATATATTCATCATTTTTGGCAGAGGTTTCCACCTTAACCAGAAATCATGAACTTTTCTTAGGAACCTTTTGGGTTTATTGAAAAGATTTTAATTCACCCTAGTTGAGTTGATTTAATGCTAGGGTTTGAACATCCCCATTTCAATTTTTGGCAAAATTTAAACATGATGCAATACATGACTAGCTAGCTCAGAGCAAACCAGAAGCTAGGGATGTGACAACTCACCCCCACTAAACAAGAATCTCGTCTCGAGATTCAAGCGTAGGGTAAGGTGAAGGGGTAACGCAAACTAGTATAATCTTCACGATCCAGGGTGCACTTCAATTGAACGTTGATTCATTCACCATCATTGTCTTGAAGTCTTGCCTTGAGAACTCCAATTATCATGACAACGAGAGGAAATGAAAGACCCTAAAAGAATTGTTCTTCTCGAAGGTCGAACAACTCAGGATTAACCCACGGAATGAGACATAACAACATCTCTCGAGCTGAGAGACGAAGTACACATCCATAGGAATTGGAGTGAAGCAGATGACAAAGGTTCACTAGGTAGACAACAATTCCACACCTAAGAAGGTGGTGAACGGTTGTCAACGTAGCGAGGAGTTGAGTTGCCATGATACCTCAACGAGACATCCTGGAGGGGGGGGGTGATTCATAGATTATTACCCTAAGTGGCAAAAAGAATTACCTTTGATCCAGAGATCATTGAAACTCTTCATACCAGCCTAAGGCAATTCTCGAGCAATCGTTTGGAGGGGGTCGGTAGAATGGCATACTCGGACTTGGATGATGTGGACTACCTTGTTGAAGACAACGCAATGTATGATTTTTGCTTATCACCGGAAATGGAAGAGACCCATGGTAGAACGGCACATTGGCGGTGCAAGCTGGAAACAAAATGCAAATGCTGGGAATGATTCTGGTAACTGGGGAAGAACCCAACACTAGAGAGTTAATTCACTGGTTGAAAAGGTCATAGCATTGCCGAGGAAACTGAGAGAAATCCCAGTTAGCGTCGATGATAACACCTAGCGCTTGAGCGTGCTCTCAAGAACTTGAGCATTTCCACAATCATCAAGGTTTTACCAATATCCGTGTCAAGGATCCTGGCAACACAACTTGCTACCATGATGGCTAATGATGGATGATGCAGATGCAAAGGAAGATAACACCTTCTCAGATTTCACCTTAGCGAGGCCAAGGAAATAAAAATCTGGATGATCAACCGAGAGACATTTAGCACTACGCTTCTAATGTTCTCCTTGATGTGCTAGTGTAACCCATTCATAGATATGGTTTGATATCTAGAACATCAAGTAAAAAGGTCGGACTTCGGGATCTCAAAATCCATAGGGGCAACTAGGGAGTAAATCCTACGAAATCCCTATGGGGAGGTGGCCAACTTCCTCAATCAAGATATTATAATAATAGGTCTTCCGGTTGGGTGTGTTGGCCACGACATCCACTTTACCGGTTATCGAGGGACCAATATTATAGTTCTTGGAAAATGTTCCAACCATCATATCTGCCTGAGATTCAGATCTGGTTGGTGTTAGGATATTCCAGACTCATCGAGTCTAGGAAGAAAAATGAAAGTTTGCAACACAATTCGACGAGATGACGTTGCGAGATTCTCGGGGAATGAACTACGATAGCAAGCTCCAAAACATGAGCTGGTTCTGCTACGCACGTGTGAACATGTTGTCTCAGACAAACATGATCACATGGTAGTCTTACAATAAAACACTACCGAGTTCTGGTTGGGAACCATCACCGTGGATAACGAAGTCCTTGCATAAGTCATATGATTAGCTCTTATGAAGGAACTTCTTCTCCTTGAACAAATCAATCAGTGGCTTGGTGTGCTCGGGACACATATGGAATGAAGGTTGCAAGTCTTCAAACCACAGAATTCTTCGCACGTGTGCATGACTGATTTGGGATGATTCCAAAGGAAACAACATTAACTTTCTCAAATTCACGGCGGCAACTTTCACCAAATGCACGTGTATAAGAGGAAGTCACTCCTTTCATCAAACACATACCCCATGAGCTAGCATGAGGAAAATGCTTTCAAAAGTTTTCCAACACTAGCTTAATGTTTAGCAAAATTATGGAGAAGACAAGGATGTTGTCAATGGGATCAACAACAATTCATCCGGGTTTCCTTTTAAAAGGAATTCCATAGCTAAGTGGACACGGTGATAGCATTGGTCAGACCAAAGAATATAATGGTGTATGCTCGAGGAAAAACCCACGAATAAGACAACATTACGAACATCGTTGGTTCTGACTTGATTTGAGGATAGCCCACACCCAAATCAAAGTTTTTATAAGGCAATAGGTCCAATAACTGATCACAGGGACCAATCGATGAAGATATCATCTTTCTTCAGCACACACTACACAAGAATATCCCTTTGGAACGAACTAAGTTAGGCAAGCTTTTATCTTCCAATTCTCCAAGTTGTTGTCTAGCTTAACCAACTAGCTCAGGGATATCCAACACAGATTCTTGGAGAAAGGGTGGTTTATAAGAAAACCAACTTGATCACGAGCTCAACATAGCGGTCAGGTGACAACCTGGTAATACTTCCGAGAAGATCTTCGGAAAATCACGAACCACTGGTATGTTACTAAGCTTGAGAACAATCTTGCTGTTCAGGGCAAGACGATATAATCAAACAAGCAAGGATTGACACTATCCTAAGTCATTGATTGAAAAGTGCACCAGGAATAAGGACTAGGTAGCACGATCAATCTTAGAATGATGACTCAATAATCAGCACGCTAAGAATGAGGTTGTTGTCCATTTAACTACCAAGCAACGGAGTTGCTAGCAGTATTGATTTCATACACCACGATTCACTTGTTGGAATTCCGGTTACAATAACACAGGAACCGAGGAATGAACAATGATGGCAAGAAGTATCACTGTACCAAGAGTTCATAGGATGGTGTGCAATTCCTATAACAATCCCGATATAAAGATGGTAATACTCCAAGGTAGAACAGAGCAAAAGCTGGATTGGCATTTTGATCTGCGGAGCACAACTTCTTTGACCCAATCCTGGATATGGAAGAGGTACTGGAGTTTGTTTCTCCTGGTCATTCTACGATAGAATGGCTTGACGGACCACAAGAGTAATAGGCATCGATAAACGAACGCACGCATACTCTTGACTATCAATTGATAGGCGAGGGTCAGAGGACAACTAAAGAGGGACAACTCAAAGGAACATACGATTTTCTGAGTTGTGGATGCATGGTTTAGCATGTCGAACGAAGTTCAACATAATTCTTCCGGATAACCCATGCAGAAAGGTAGAACTGGCAGAGCCACAATATATAATGGAGAACTCATCAAGAATAATCCTGTTGTGATATTTCAGTTCAACGAGGAACTTCTGCCATAAGTAGTTCATGGTATTTGGAAGAAGAAGACACCACGGACTTCAAGGACTATCGCAAAGGTTACTAATATCCTAAAGGAACTAGCAACACTATCAACATGATGTAAGTAGAGTGAATCTCGGGTTCAAAACCCAGGAGTAGAATACCTACTAACTATGTGGCATCACGGGATGCTTTCGAGAATAAAGGCCAGAATCATCACACTGGGACACAAATCATGGCTAAATTACTAGATGATCCCCTAAGACACCTAGGGTCATAATAGCTCCAACATATATGTCAAGGCAATAAATTACCTCAACTCAACAATTTGGGTGATTAACCTGGCCTAAAAGACATTGAAACCAGAGGAAAAGGATTTTGCAAATGCATCAGACTCTTTGGAAACCTGGGATGACTCGGACAGCATAACGGCTGTAAATGCTCAGAAAAGATTTGAGACATTCACAAAAATGGTTGCATAACCACTTAGAAGCACAATATCAAGGTTCCAAGATCAATAATTAACATACGGAAGTAGTAGGAACTGAACTGAGACTTAAATCCAACAATCTTATAAGTCTACGGATTAGTAACACGTGATCCTGATAGAAAGAAGAGAAAACCTAGTTCTTAATCCCCGTAGAAGAGAAGATGATGACTCAGATCAGAAGGGCATAAGGTATAAGGAGTAAAAAGAGCCTTACGTTCCATCCCACAATCAATTCCCTTATATAACTAAAGAATTTCTAGACTCAACTTCGACCAGTTTGGCTTGGTAATCCTACAGGCAGTCAAGCTCTGATACCAATGCTGTCAGGACCCTGACTCAATGCCACATCGATCTAGCATGTAACACCTCATATCATTTTGCGGCCTCACGCACGATATTCCCACGGGTGTCGCCTTACCTTTGCCCGGGACCGTTTGCGCCTTTTGGCACACATATATGATAGTGTCGCTAGCATCCATATGATAAGGAGCCCGGGCTAACATGGCTAGTCGTAAACCCAAAGTGGCACAGACTTACAGGGACAGGCATCCATGACCCAGCATCGAACGTGTCGGTCATCACCGAGTGAACCCAGGCTGTAGCACTGGGCTAGCAGGACTCCGGTGAACCGGGCTGTAGCGGGCTAACAGGACTCCGGTATTCATCGCGTGACATTTCCCCGAAGGGACAGACACAGGAACGAAGAAGGACACATGCCAACCTAAGTGTTCCGGAGCAGTAGCAAGCTACCATGGCTCAGTGGAAACACTAGGAGACATTTCCCGGTAAGAGAGGCTACTAAAGATAAACAACTAGATGGTCAGATCCCACACATACCAAGCATTTTAATAACATACACACAATATGCTCGATATGTGCAAATACAACATGGCATCACAACATGACTCTACAACTCAAGTATTTAATCAATAGGCTCCGAGGAGCGAGATATTACAAATATGGGTCTCATGACCCAACACTCAGAGCATACAAGTCAAAGCACAAGCGGAAGCTATCATGTCTGAGTACAGACATCTATAAATGAAAAAGGCTGAGAAGCCTGACTATCTATCAGATCCTGCCGAGGGCACAAGATCGTAGCTGAGGTATCAAGCTAAACGTCGAAGTCCACGCGGAACTACTAGCGAGACCGAAATCTCTCTGCAAAAAACATAAAATAGGCAAACGTGAGTACAAATGTACCCAGCAAGACTTACATCAGAACTATCTACATATGCATCATTATCAACAAAGGGGTGGTGGGGTTTAACTGCAGCAAGCCAGCTTTGACTCGGTGGCTATCCTAAACTACGACTGCGAGTAACTCTTTTGAGGTGGCGCACGCGAGTCCACATATTCACCATATCAAAACACCACTATGGATCCGCTCCCGTCTCCCTACGAGAACGCCATCCATAGCACTCACACTTATCTTGCGTATTTTAGAGTATCCACTTTCACTTGTCTATGAACTGATATACGCAACCCAGAAGTCCTTTACCGCGGACACGGCTATTCGAATAGATGATATTAACCCTGCAGGGGTGTACTTCTTCATACATGTTTCCACCACTTAGCGTCTGCACACGACATGTGCTCGGCAGACTTCAAGCGAAAGCCGACGTGGGTGTAGACCACGACCTACCTAAACACTCAAGTCTCTAGTCCAGGTTTATCGCCTATTCGGGTTCCATCCATGAGGAGATCCGGCCGAAGTTTCGCTCACAGCCCCAAACGATGTGAACAGGGTTCCCGAGATACCAAACGGGCATCCGGTACACCGTGCCACGTACCTACCGCATCACAGCCCACCCCTACGGTCAGCGCTGTCCACGGCCTTCAGTAAGCTACAAACACCAGAAACTACTTGCAACTCCTGGACAGAGGACAAGGGTGAATAAGAAGTCGAGCGGGGTCATATTTCAGGGCCCAATGTATGGTAGTAGCTGAATCATGGATCACAAACACAGAACTCAGTTCCTGAGGACGGCTTCAATGAGACAACCCACCATGTACTCCTACATGGCCTCTCACCGATACCTTTTACCAAATCGTGTTCACACACTTAGCTCACACACAGTAGGACATGTTCACACACCTCTGATTCATCCCCGATGAATCAGACCTGACTCAACTCTAAGCAGTAGCAGGCATGACAAACAAGCATGAATGAGTAGGCACAACAGGGCTCAAACAACTCCTACTCATACTAGTGGGTTTCATCTATTTACTGTGGAATGACAGGTCATGCAAAGGATAAAGGGGTTCAGCTACCGCAGCAAGTAACAGATGAATCGTTGTTGTCCTAATGCAGTAAAAGAGAGCAGGAGCGAGAGAGTGGGATTGTATCGGAACGAACAAGGGGGTTTTGCTTGCCTGGCACTTCTGAAGATAATATAGTTCTTCATCGGTGTCATCGATCACATCGCCGGTACACGTCTATCGAGAGGGGACAATACCGGCAACAAAGAAGAACACAATCAATGCAATGCACAATATGATGCATGCTCATGACATGGCAATATGAATGTGTTTTGAGCTAATGCAACTAGCAACAGATTAAATGAAGTTGGTTTGAATACAAGATTCAAATTCAAACTCCATATGTGATTATTCAAATGCCATTTAATTGATTTGTGCTATACAGCAGCTATAAGTTGTTCTAACATGCATGAAAATGGTACAGATGGGTTCCTTGAATTGTTCTGATAATTTTTCATATATAAATTATTTAATTTGGAGTTACGGTTGAATTTCTATGATTTTTAGAAGTTTTAGGCATTTTCTGGAATTTCCTGAATATTAATAAATCCAGAAAATGATTTAACTGCGTCAGCCTGAAGCCAGCATGACGTCAGCGAGTCAACGGCCAGGTCCAGGTCAAACCTGATGTGTGGGGTCCACACATCAGTGACACAGGTTAGACAGGGGGGGTTAGTTTAGTTTAATTAGAGATTAGGGGCACTAGGGCCCACATGTCAGTGGCTCTAGGCCTGGGTTAGCGGGGTGGTTAGGCCCTAATGACCGGCCACGTCAGCTCTCGCCAGAGTTTAGCCGGCGACGACCACAGAGCACGGCGGGGGACGCCGGACTTGCGCTAGGGGCATCGGATCGACGCGCCAAGGGCACCAGGAGGTAGCCCGTGCCTGTGCGCATCTAGGGGGACCAACGGGAGGTGCGGGGGTGGCCGGGGTTCGCCGGAGTGGATCCCGAGGCGGCGGCCGGAGCTCGGGGTTGGGGCGAGTTAGTGCTACGGTGCGCAAACGAGCGAGGTGAGCGGCTAGCGGGGCGCTACGCAGTGCGGGGAGCGAGTTAGGCATGCCAGGGTGACCAAATGGTCACCGGAGCTACGCCGGCGACGAGCTCAGGCGGCGGCGTGCTACGGCCAGCTATGAAATTGCGGCTACGGCGAGCGGCAAGCCACGGGGTTAGGGGCAAAATGTGCAGGAGCTCACGGTGGTTCGGATGGGGTAGATGACGAGCTCGGGGAAGCGGAGACGGCGGCGAATCGACGGTGAAGATCCTCGGTGGCCGGCGATGGAAACGGCGATGATGGCGGCGTTGCAGCGTGTCCGGGACCTTGTGGCTCGGTGGGGAGAAAGAGGGGGTCGAGGCGGAGCCTTTGAGCGCATCGGCGAGGCTAGGGGGTGGCGGTGGCCGCGAGGGAGCTCGTCGGTGGCGGCGGCTCCGTTCGGGCGAGTGAGAGAGAGGTCCAGGGGAGAGGATGAGGACGCGGGAGAGTGAGGGAGAGAGGCAGGGAGGTGCGTGGCGTCTCCGGGCGTCGAGGAGGAAGCAGGAGGTGGCCAGGGGGAAGCAGGAGGTGGCCGAGGCCTCTCGGGCGCGCGCCACGCCTCGCCTTTGCCTACTGGCAGAGGAAGACGACAGGGGGGGGAGTGGAGATGGGCTGGGCCGTGCTGGGCCAAGTAAGTGGGCGCCAGGTAACTTCCTTCTCTCTCTCTCTTTTATTTCTTTTCTATTTCTGTTATTTTGTTTTTGATTTGATTTAAAATACCAAATCATTTAATAAAATCCTGGAAACAATTATGGGTGCTTTCTGAATTATTTCAGTGACCCTTAACAACTTCCAACATTTATTTGAACATTTAAATTATTTATAGTATTTAAATGCCCAAAGTCAAATACAATATGATTTAATTCAAAAATCCAAAAATGACCTAAGAATATATTCATCATTTTTGGCAGAGGTTTCCACCTTAACCAGAAATCATGAACTTTCTTAGGAACCTTTTGGGTTTATTGAAAAGATTTTAATTCACCCTAGTTGAGTTAATTTAATGCTAGGGTTTGAACATCCCCATTTCAATTTTTGGCAAAATTTAAACATGATGCAATACATGACTAGCTAGCTCAGAGCAAACCAGAAGCTAGGGATGTGACAC
Organism: Triticum aestivum; assembly: GCF_018294505.1. Taxonomy (NCBI): domain Eukaryota; kingdom Viridiplantae; phylum Streptophyta; class Magnoliopsida; order Poales; family Poaceae; genus Triticum; species Triticum aestivum. The sequence goes on from NC_057803.1 coordinate 479,925,540, forward strand.
CGGCATTAGGTTGTATCAGACTCATTGTCTGATGACTCCGACACGCACTCCTCCCACGAAAATGAGGAGGAGGAGGAGGAAAGTTCTCCCCCCAGCTGGGGGAGACAAGAAAAGGAAGGTCGACCCAACCGGGGAGGCCAAAGGGTCCAAGAAGGGAAGGACCCTCCTTCCTTACTGCTCCACGACGGCCGCCTACAGCGGCGACGAATGGTTACCCAGGGAGAAGCCCCTGGCGAAGTCGTAAGTATCCGGACACCATAGTAATTCATGGTATGTTTTATTGCATTGTTTCTCATTACGCCGCATATGATTATGTAGTCCATCCTGAGCTCATCTCGATGTATATTCGCCGGATGGTTCATTGGACTCGTCGGATATGAATAGTGATTCACTTCCGACCGCCTCCACCCCTTGCCCTACGGACAACGCCGAGGTGTTGTCCCGAAAGGCGCTGAGCCGAGGGGAGGTAGTCTTGGGGGCGCCTCGAGGTGACCTTCCGGACCCTAGGCGCAAAGGGAGCAAGACTCCCACGGGCTCCAAGTTCATCCCCCAGTCAAATACTGCTCTGGAACCTTCGGTGGTTCCGGACTCCGGTAGGCGATCCCCCGTTAAGGGGGGCAAGCCGCCCGTGCTGGTGTCCTCTGTCCATCCAGAGGCACCGGACAACTTGCTGGAAGCGCTTCGCAGCGCTTCCATCGATGAAGAGCACCACACTATCAAGAGTTCTGTGATCGAGAAAGTTCAGTCTGCAAAAAACGGACTGACCAAAGCTTGCGCCAGCCTCCTAAAAAGCTTTGAGGTAAGCAATCAAAATATAAGAAAATATTACCGCACAGACAGTAGCCCCTGATGCTCTGTTCGGCGTTCGCGAAGAAAGGCCGAATAGAGGATCAAATGATGACCCAGGAGTCTAATCAGAATATGTGTATGTGTATGTGCAGGCTTCACTGCTGGCCGCTGCCGCACATACTGCAGAGGTCTCTGCACTGAAGCAGGACCAAGAGGCAGCTCGAGGAGAGCAAAGGTAAGCAATACCTTGTCTATATATTTAAAAAGAAGTTCAGTTGTGAAGTAATAGGATCATCATGAATTTGCCAGGGTGTAGGATCGAAAGTATGTGTAGAGGGGGGTGATTAGACTACTTGACCAAATAAAAATCTAGCCTTTTCCCAATTTTAGTTCTTGGAAGATTTTAGCTATCTTAGCACAAGTCAAGCAATCTCCACACAATTCAAGCAAGCATGCAAAAGAGTATATGAGCAGCGAAAAGTAAAGCATGCAACTTGCAAGAATGTAAAGGGAAGGGTTTGGAGGATTCAAACACAATTGGAGACATGGATGTTTTTGTTGTGGTTCCGATAGGTGGTGCTATCGTACATCCACGTTGATGGAGACTTCAACCCACGAAGGGTAACGGTTGCGCGAGTCCACGGAGGGCTCCACCCACGAAGGGTCCACGAAGAAGCAACCTTGTCTATTCCATCACGGCCGTCACCCACGAAGGACTTGCCTCACTAGCGGTAGATCTTCACGAAGTAGGCGATCTCCTTGCCCTTACAAACTCCTTGGTTCAAGTCCACAATCGTGTCGGAGGCTCCCAAGTGAAACCTAGCCAATCTAGGAGACACCACTCTCCAAGAAGTAACAAATGGTGTGTTGATGATGAACTCCTTGCTCTTGTGCTTCAAATGATAGTCTCCCCAACACTCAACTCTCTCTCACAGGATTTGGATTTGGTGGAAAGAAGATTTGAGTGGAAAGCAACTTGGGGAAGGCTAGAGATCAAGATTTATATGGTTGGAATGGAATATCTTGACCTCAACACAAGTGTAGGTGGTTCTCTCTCAGAAAATGTGTATTGGAAGTGTACGTATGTTCTGATGGCTGTCTCCACAAATGAAGAGTGGGTGGAGGGGTATATATAGCCTCCACACAGAATCTAACCGTTACACACAATTTGCCAAACTCGGTGGGACCGAATGGTTAAACTCGGTCAGACCGATTTAGCAAACCTAGTGACCGTTAGGATTTTCGGTGGGACTGAGATGCAACTCGGTAGGACCGATATGGTTAGGGTTAGGGCATAACGTAATCTCGGTGTGACCGATTACACAAACTCGGCGGGACCGATTTTGTTAATAAGCTAACCAGAGAGTTGGTCAGGTAAATCGGTGGGACAGATTCGCTCATCTCGGTGAGACCGAAATGTTACAAAAGGGAAACAGAGAGTTTACATTGCAATCTCGATGGGACCGATTGCTCATCTTAGTAAGACTGAAACGTTACGAAGGGAAATAGAGAGATTACAATCCCATCTCGGTGAGACCGAGATCCCTATCGGTGAGACCGATTTGCCTAGGGTTTGTGACAGTGGCTATGACATTTTAAACTCGGTGGCGCCGGATAGAAAGAATCGGTGGGGCCGAGTTTGACTTTTGGTTTAGGTCATATGTGGATGTGGGAAGGTAGTTGAGGATTTTGTAGCATATCACTAAGCATTTTGAGCAAGCAAGCCATTAAGCAACACCTCATCCCTCCTTGATAGTATTGGCTTTTCCTATAGACTCAATGTGTTCTTGGATCACTAAAATATAAAATGTAGAGTCTTGATCTTGAAGCTTGGGCCAAACTTTTTGTCCTTAGAATTTTGAGGGATCCACTTTCCTCATCCATGCCATGCCATTCATTGAGCGTTTCCTAAAATATTAATCTTGGAATAAAGTTAGCTCAATGAGCTATATGTTGTTAGGAATTACCAAAACCACCCAGGGATAGTTGCACTTTCAATCTCCCCTTTTTTGGTAATTGATGACAACATATAGATCAAAGCTTCGACAAATGATAATAAGAGTGAAAGATATTGTCGCTTTGAGAAGTATGTGAAAAGAAAGAGCTCCCCCTAAATTTGTGCATATCTTAAGATTTGCTTTGGACTGCATATGCACAATGAGTTAGGATCATGGGTTACTCTTCCATGTCACATACATCTTGGTGGAGCGCTCAAAATGATAAGAATTAAATACATGCACTCATCACCAAGCAAAGTGAATGATCATATAAGGATTAGTAAGATAATATCATCTAACAAGCATAAGTGTAGCTTATGATCAACCACATGATCATCAATGTCATAGATAATAGCATATAATCTCAAGCAATCAAAAGCAACCAAAGTTCAACCAAGAAGACAAGAGAGAACAAAAGCAAACTCTCTCTCTCGAAGCCTATGATGTATACATTTTTCTCCCCCTTTGGCAACAAGTTACCAAAAAGTTCATAGAAAATGCATAGCACTAGAACGTCTCTCAAGCTTGGTCTTCAGGTGGTGGTGTCCGGAGAACGCCAAGGACGAAGGCTTCAGTCGAAGTAGATGGAGCTGCTGGGGTAGGTGCTAGAGCTGGTGGCACTGAAGCTGTAGCTGGTGCAGATGAAGTGGCTCTGGTGTCTGTTACTGGCACTACAGTTGATCTCTGAGCTCTAGGCACTCTAGCAAATGCATCAGTGGTTGTCTTGCCCTTCCTCTCCTGCATATCATCTTGTAGCTGCTCCACAACTGAATGAATCTCAGTTACTTTGACATCTAAATCATAGAATTTTTGCTCCACGATTCTTTCCAAGCTCTCCTGGTTTTGAGTCAGGGTGGCCAGTCCCTTCTCAATCCTCAGAGTGGATGCAATCAGGTAGCCAAACTGATCTTGCTTGCTTTTCAAAAAGTACTCAGATGCCTCCTCTTGAGTTGGCATCTTGGCAGCCTTCTCTTTCTTTGCTTTCTCCTTCTTCTCTTGAGCTTGTACCGATAATGGTTCATTCTCATTCATCACAACTTGATTGTCCTCAAAGTCAGGATGGATAGGCAAGTGTTCCTTATCCAACAAGTATGTGCATGTGCCCATCTTTGAGTTTATCAACTCCTGGATCTGTGGGGCATATCCACAACTTCTTTTCTGGTCAGCTGCAGTCCTCTTGATAGTCTCAACTATAAGGCTCATGACCTTGAACTTCTGTGGCACATCAAATATATGTAGCAAGTTAATTGCATGGCCTCTGATCATTCTGTGATCACCAGACTTGGGCAAGAGAGTGTGCCTAAGGATCCAATTGATTGTAGGCAGCCCTGACAGCAAGTGTTTTACTGACCCAAACTGGTGAGTCTCAAGATCATCTTCAGGAATCTCCTTGTACATGTTTGCCATGGAGTTGTGATCCATCTTCTTCTTGGCATAGACATCCAGGTCATCTTCTTCTTACTTAGGAGCATTGATCAGATTTGCCCATTCCTCAATAGTTGAGTGGTACCTTGTACCATCAGACATCCATACTATCCTGCCTTCTGGATAGAAGTGTGTTGTGGAGTAGAATTGCATTATGAGCTCCTCATTCCAGTTTGTGAGCTTCTGCCCAACAAAGTCTACCACTCCACAAGCATTGAAGCTGTCAAACACACCAGGATAGTGTTCCTCATTTTCCTTGATATACTTCCAGTCGACCCACCTCATTTCACACACTATAGGCTTCTTGTCCAGCAGCAGTGTCTCATAGAAATCTTGTTGTTCCTTTGTGTGGAACCTATAATCAACAGCAGTCCTTCTTCTTGTAGCATATGGGTCTGTCTCTCTCCATAGCCTCAACCATGAGTCTCTCCTGATCTTCATGTTCTTAGCCACAGGATGAGCATCATTGTGGTCTGGAATCTTGGGTTTGAGCTTCCTCAGGACTTGTCCTTCATCATCTTCATTAGCAGCAACTTCAGGCACTGGGGCCTTGTTCTTCTCAGCAGCTGGTATACTCCTGGTATTCCCCTTAGATGCACTCTTGGGATTGGAGGCTGCTTTGGGTGTTTCTTTGGGCTTTGATGTTGCAGCCCCTGACTTTATAGCATCACCCATCAGCTTTTGTGCCTTGGGTGCTAGTGCAGCAACCTCTTCTTCCTCTTCCTCTTCAGAATCTCTCATGATTGAGGATCTCCCAAGCACTGTAGCAGTGGTCTTTTTGATCCTCTCCTTCCTCTTCTTCCCTTCTGCAGCAGCCTCTTTGGGTTCAGATCCCAAAGGGACTTGAGTAGATGCTCTGGCCTTAGACATTGGAATTCTCTTTGCAAGAACCTTTTGCTTCATGCCTGGCTTGGTGGCAGCAGCAGTGCTATATTCCTTCTTTACCACTTTCTTCTTGGAAGTGGCCTCATCCTCAACTGCCACATAGTCTTCATCCTCAGACTCTGAAGTTTTCTTCTTCCTTGTTCTGGTGGCAGCTTTGTGCAAGTTGCTGGGAGTGCTCCTGCTACCATCATCTGAACTACTAGAGGGACTAGTGCCCTCACTCAGGTGAACCTGCTCCTCTGAGCTGTTCTGGCTATCACTCTGATCAGAAATATTGCAAACACTGAGAGCAGACCCTATGAATAGATATAGATGAGATAGAGTGGATGAGCATCACAAAATGCAGAGGTTTTTGCAAAAGAATGGGTCAAAAACTTAGTTTTAGTTTTCCACAGAAAGCATTTCGGATCAACCGATTTGTAAAGTCGGTGATACCGAAGCAGCTGTTGGAACCTAAACTAGTGAACTCGGTCAGACCGAGTCGCAGTTCGGTGGCACCGAGACTGCTACGGTTTCACAAAGTCCTGAACTCGGTCACACCGATTTGCAATTCTCGGTCAGACCGAAAATTACATGTGCAATGGTCTGAGTCGAATTCGGTGGTACCGAGTTTCACAACTCGGATGGTCCGAGATGGTTTTGGCGGAAACCTAACCCTAAATTTTCAATTCAACTCTAATCTACGGAGTGTTTTGACTGGATAGAAGCGTTTCAAACAAGGTAAGAATCATAATGAACAAAATGTGCTAGGAATCGGACGGGGATAGCACTGAGATCGAGTCCAGACCCTAGTTCGGCGATGAACTCGCTACGGCGGCAACGACGGGGAAGAATTCCGTTGACAGCGACGGAGACCAGTGACAGGAGGCGGCTGGGGATGAGGAGGACGATCCAGAGACCCAGGAGGCAGAGCGAGCTATGCGCGGGCGAAGGGGTTTCGGAGAAATTTCCAAAATTTTGCCCATGAGTATATATAGCCTGACCCTGTTGGTGTGACCGAGTGGAACAACTCGGTGGCACCGAGATTCATAACTGCAAGCAGTTACTGAAACTCGGTGTGACCCAAAGGTTCAAATCGGTTGCACCGCGATTGAAAACCTAGATCGACTTAGTGATCTCGGTATGACCAAAATGGAGGAATCGGTCAGACCGTAAAGCACAAAGAAGTTTTGGAAGTTTAAGTCTATGACGAATCAGGGACTCCAAGTGCTCCTCACACAGAGTGGTTTGAATCTGACTTGCTCAAATTTTGTGATGTAGCATGAATAGAGTTTGAGACGAGAAAAGCATAGATAGCTAGAGAGGGTTCTTAGTCATTCTTGTCCATCCACTTGGCAAAAGAAAATAAAAAACAATCAATCAAAACAACAAGTGGATGTCCTCGAATGAGTAAAATATGCAATAAACATGCTCACACAATAAAATGGCAATTGAAATATGTGGCAAAGCATGCACAACCAATTCTAGCATCTATCAAACAATTGGCGATGACTAGGTCATCTATATATGAGTATATTGACTTAGGAGTCAAATGAGAACATTTGATCATAGGTCGTACTCATCGTTTAAGCACAAGTGGGGTTACCACTTTTACATAAAGCATTGTTGTGTTCACACCATTAGAGTTGCTTTAGCTCAATTCTTAGAGTAAAGCTCCCCCTATATGTGAGATCCCCCCTAAGAGGGATGAACTAACGTTGGGTTTTGTCGATGACGACTTCATGTAGATGTTGAAGATGTGGATGCTCAATGTTGATGTAGATCATTTGGAGCTATCCATTGGAGTGAGTTGCACTTTCAATACCTACACGGGTTAGTCCCACAAGGAACAAACAAGGATATCCGTAGACATAAAGTGATGCACACACAAGATGATGTCTATGAAAGCTTTTAGGTTACCTTTTCCCTTGTCTTACCAACAAGAGGGTTTGTGACTCCTTGAACTAGTGCAAGATGTGGAAGTTGATTGCACTTGTTCTTGCCAAGATGATAAGAGTGAAGTATGTTGGCGGAGTCACCCTCAAGAACTCTCTAGTTTTCTTCTTTGGGATCCACGCCATATTGATGGGAATCCTCGGTGTTGTAGTTGTACTTGATGAAGTGGAACTTGAAGTAGTCTTGGGAACCCACTTGACCAAGGCCTTAGGAGCTTCTTCAAATGCATCAATTTCCTCTTGAAGCTTGTCCTTGTTGTCGGTGTCAAAACCGGCGGATCTCGGGTAGGGGGTCCCGAACTGTGCGTCTAGGCTGGATGGTAACAGGAGGCAAGGGACACGAAGTTTTACCCAGGTTCGGGCCCTCTTGATGGAGGTAAAACCCTACGTCCTGCTTGATTAATATTGATGATATGGGTAGTACAAGAGTAGATCTACCACAAGATCGAAGAGGCTAAACCCTAGAAGCTAGCCTATGGTATGATTGTTGTGTATGTTGTCCTACGGACTAAACCCTCTGGTTTATATAGACACCGGAGAGGGTTAGGGTTACACAAAGTCGGTTACAATGGTAGGAGATCCACATATTCGTATCGCCAAGCTTGCCTTCCAAGCCAAGGAAAGTCCCTCCCGGACACGGGACAAAGTCTTCAATCTTGTATCTTCATAGTCCAGGAGTCCGGCTGAAGGTATAGTCCGGCCATCCGGACACCCCCTAATCCAGGACTCCCTCAGTAGCCCGTGAACCAGGCTTCAATGACGACGAGTCCGGCGGGCAGATTGTCTTCGGCATTGCAAGGCGGGTTCCTCCTCCAAGTACTTCATAGAAGATTTTGAACACAAAGATAGTGTCCGGCTCTGTAAAATAAGTTTCCACATATTGCCATAGAGAGAATATTATTTACACAAATCTAATCTGCTGACGTATTCCGTAGTGTGACATCGCACCACGGCCAAGCCTTTATTTGAATCATTTTATTGTCCCACCTCAGCGTGTCATGTGAGGCGGTTTCCTTGGCACGTCTCGTCGAAGCAGATATCATGTCCCCTTATTCCGGGATTCTCATCAATACGGGCGTGGGTAACATAACTACGCCATTGATTATGGCGCTTGGAGATAAGCGAGTTTTACCAGGATGGTGGGGACACGTAGTTGCATCCACCCATATAAGGGGATAAGGATACACCTTTTCACCTACGCCTTCTTCCTCCTTTGCCTATCCATTTTCGCGCACTCGAGCTCTAGCGCCCAAGTCCGCACTCCCCACCTCAACCTTGTCCAGCCATGTCCGGAGCAGGAGGCAAGTGGATGGTCTCCTCCGTCACGGAGGGACACATCAAAAAACTGAGGAAGGCCGGATACTTGTCTATCGACATCGCGTACCGGCTTCCCGAAGAGGGGCAGCTCCTCCCCACCCCAAGGCCCCATGAGAGGGTAGTGTTCCTTCCCCACTTCCTCCGTGGACTAGGCTTTCCTATCCACCCATTCGTCCGGGGACTCATGTTCTACTACGGCCTGGATTTCCATGATCTAGCCCCAAACTTCATCCTCAACATCTCGGCGTTTATCGTCGTGTGCGAGGCTTTCCTCCGCATCCGCCCCCATTTCAGCCTATGGCTCAAGACTTTCAATGTCAAGCCGAAGGTGGTGCGCGGCAACCAGGCGGAGTGCGGAGGCGCCACGGTGGGCAAGATGCCCAACGTCTTATGGCTTGAGGGCTCCTTTGTGGAGACCCTGAAGGGGTGGCAATCGGGGTGGTTTTACATCACCGAGCCGCGCGACCCTGAGTGGGTCGCAGCCCTCGAGTTCTGGTCTGGACCCCCAACGCGGCTCATGTCCTAGAAAGAGACAGGCCTGTCGTGGGGCAGCAAAGGAGAGGTGACTGGACTGCAAACATGCATCCAAACCCTGGTGAACAAGCAGCTCAAGCTTGTCAACATAGTCCAGGTTATGCTCATCCGCCGGATCCTCCCGTGTCAACAACGGGCCTTCAATCTGTGGGAGTTCAACCCGGCGTAGCACCATACTCTGAGAAGGCTCTTCAACACGACGTACGAAGATGCCTGGAAGGTGCTTTTCAAGGGCGCCGAGGCTCCCGCATCCGCTACCGAGGATCGCGGATTCAGCGCGCAGCGTCACGCTAGCGCGGTAAGTTGTTTGTACCTTTTACAGGGTATTAGTTTTTCATAGTTTAACTCTATGCGGGATCTAAGCTCCCTTACCTTTGACAGGATTGGCAGGCGAATTCCGGACAGATCGACTGTCTGGCTCCTTTTCCCGAAGACCCAGCCGATGCCCGCTTGGCGAAGCTGCTGGTTCTGGCACCCTATGTGGTGCCGAAGAAGAAGGCCACGAAGAAGGCCACGGGGACTTGAAAAAGTGCCCAGCGCCAGGAGGTGTCAGGTTCATCATCCGACGGCTCCAAGGCGCATTCCTCCCGTGAAGACGAGGAGGAGGAAGAAGAGACCTCTCCCCTCCAGCGGGGGGAGAGAAGAAAAGGAAGGCTGCCATCACTGGGAGGCCGAAGGGTCAAAGAAGGCGAAAACCCTTCCTCCGGACTACTTCACCAATGCCGACGACGGCGGAGAGGAGTGGCCGCTCAGGGCCAAGCCCCTGGCGAAATCGTAAGTATCCGGATACCAGAGTAATTCATAGTATTCCTTTATTGCACAGCTTTCCCTTATGCCGAATATGATCATGCAGCCCACCCAAAGACCGGCTCGACGCGTCGTCGAGCGGTTCACTGGACTCGTGGATGTGAATTCGCTTCCGACGGCTACCTCCCCCTGCCCTACGGACGACGCCAAAGTGTTGTCCCAACAGGTTCCAAGCCAGGAGGAGGTGGTCCTGGAGGCGCCGCAAGGCGACCTCCCGGACTCCAGGAGTAAAGGGGATAAAACCCCCCAGGGCTCCAAGTCCGGCTCTAGGCCGGACACCGCTCCGGAACCTTTAAAGGTTCCAGAGTCCGGTGAGCGACCACCTTCCAAGAGGAGCAAGCCCATCGTGCCGGTGACCCCCGTCCAACCGGAGGCACCGGACAATCTGTTGGAGGTGCTCAAAGGCGCCTCCATCGACGAGGAGCACCACACCATTATGAGTGCGGTGGTCCAGAAGGTTCAGTCCGCCAAGAGCGGACTGACTGAAGCTTTGTGCTACCGCATAGACAGTAGCCCCTGATGCTGTGTTTGGCGTTCGGGAAGAAAAGCCGAATAGAGGATCAAATAAAATTCGCAGGAGTCTAACAGAAAGGAGTCAATATGCGTATGCAGGCTTCTCTGCTGGCGTCCGCCGCACTGACTGCAGAAGTGGACACGCTAAAGCAGAACGTCGAGCAGTCCGAGCAAGAGCTCGGGCGTGCCAAGAAGCAGCTCGAGGACAAGGAAGGTAAGAAATACCTTGTTTAAATATATATAAAAAAAGTGCAATTGCAAAAAATGATAGGATTATCGTGGCTATTATAGGGGCCACGTCTGAGGTGGCGAGCCTTAAGCAAGCGCTGTTCGATGCCGAGAAGAGGGCGGCCACTAAGCGCACTGAGCGGGAGAAGTATGAGGCCCAGGTTGGCAAGGTGCAGCAAGAGCTCCAGGCTCTCATGAAAAAACATGAGAGTTTGGAGCTTGACTCAAAGACGCGAGCGTCCGAGCTCGCGGTGGCTATTGAAAATGCCAAGTCTGCCAAGGCCGAATCCCAGAAGACCCTCCAGGAGTTGGATGCGGTGAAAAAGATAGCGGCGGGTAAGGCATTCTTTATGCAAAGCAAACACATAAACGTGAGTTACTTGTTACATACCCGAATCCAGAGCTCTCCAGGAGCATTCGCAGATCTTCCCCGTAGCGTGTCCGATGCCACCACATTCTATCAAGCCGAGGAGGGCAGCTCGACAGAGAAGGTGTTCTGGTCTCAGTATGCTGAGGCCGGACACCCCGTGCCCCTGAGCGACCAGCTGAAGCAGCTGGTCGAGCTCCACAAGGCGGCCGAACAGGCCATGAAGGGCCTCATACTTCGGCTATGGCCTGGAGAGGCTCTGCCTGGGAGCTATTTCGGGCTGGTGCGGCGGCTGGTGGGGGCCTGTCCAAGGCTTGAAGTCATCAAGCGCTCCGTCTGCACTGAAGGTGCCCGTAGGGCCCTTGCCCGTGCTAAGGTGCACTGGGGCAAGCTGGATGCTGAGAAGCTTGTGAAGGATGGGCCACCGCCGTGGAAAGAACATCGCAAGCCCAAGAATTATTATAAGGATGTTCTGAAGGGAGCCCGCCTTATGGCGGATGAATGTTCCAGGGATGTAATTTTTGAGTAAAACTCGCTCGTTTTGTCCTGTGCGCTGAAAACTTGTTCATATGCGCGAAGCAATGCTGTTGGAATTTAAAATATTACCTTCTGTGCGGCTGTTTATCAATTCTGAGAGATGGCGAGTCTTCGACTTCTGCCCCCGTGCCGCTAGTGCTGGGGTGTTCGAGGATAAACCTGAGCGCTCTTTTTCCCATGTTTGGGTCTTTCGAGGGAGGCGCTCAGCACAACGAACAAGGCAATCGGACTATAATGCGTGAACACTCTCACTTAGCCATAGAATTCTATAATTTTAAATTTCGGCGAAGCCCCTGGTATTCGGAAGACCGAGTTCGGGGCGCTATCCACGCCTTGGCCGGACAGAGCCGACTCCTCGCTCTAAGTGGCATAAGTCTTTAGGGACTCGAAAAACCTCTCGAACAGCGACCAACTCTCGCTTCATCATGACAGTCAGTTTTAGCTTTCTCTACAAAGGTGCTCGACCCAGCTCAACTAGGGCACAATCGAAGTAGTTCTCCTAGTGCTACCTTAGCCAACATAGCGGAACGTAAGGCACCAAAACATAGGAGCCGGGCAAACCCAACTATTGACCCAAGACATGATTCGGAGACGATGCATATAATGCTGTAAGTTCGGGGTGCCGCACTTGTTAAAGTGTTCGAACTTCTCACACCATATTGAGGGGTACTAAAGCCCCTGGCGTATTTTGGCCGTACCAAAGTGTACGGGTGCAACATGTTGTTAAGGAACATATATTTGTAAAAAAAAGAGTAATGCAAAAATAGACAAAAGCTATGTATTGTTTATTAAAAAGGGGCTACGATCAAAGCATAATGATACAAATAATGTGATAAGCAAAAGGTTGGACTATTTAACATGTCCGTTCCAGGGGCAGGCTGCGGAATGGTATGCAAAACAGGTATACTGCTCGTGATAGAGACCACCTAGGAGTTCCGTAATGCAGCATGGCTTGTCTGCTTCCCTGGTTCGTGCATCGTTTGTGCGGCAATTGAACTGCCATACAGGCCTTCCGAAGAATGGAGTCCTAAAAGTAAGAGAAAATTAAAAAATCAGCAGCCCCTTGTGCGGTTTAAGCCGTGTTTCGGGCATGCTGTGATGGTGCCCCTCCCCCTGTACCCATGGTATTTCTAGCGCGTAGTTATGTACGCGAAGCACTGGTGTCGCATTTTCGCGAGGGCTGGGGTTGGGGCCGCATTGCTACGCCGGCTCGGAACGTGCCATGCGGTCTTGTTGTAGGTTACTCCGAGCGCGCTTGACGGTGTCCGGACGTTTAATGGCCAGACTGGAGAACTGCCTGGAGAGGCTTCTTTGTACTTCCGCTGCAAGGGCCGCCGTGTGCTCCTCCGTTCGGAGGGAGCGTTCGGTGTTTCCATTGACCGTAATTACTCCTCGAGGGCCTGGCATCTTCAGCTTAAGGTATGCGTAGTGCGGTACCGCATTGAACTTGGCGAATGCGGTTCGCCCGAGCAGTGCGTGATAGCCACTGTGGAATGGGACTATGTCGAAGATTAACTCCTCGCTTCGGAAATTATCCGGAGATCCGAAGACCACTTCAAGTGTGACTGAGCATGTACAGTTGGCCTCTACACCTGGTATTACGCCTTTAAATGTCGTTTTGGTGGGGTTAATCCTCGAGGGATCTATGCCCATTTTCCGCACTGTATCCTGGTAAAGCAGGTTCAAGCTACTGCCGCTGTCCATAAGGACTCTAGTGAGATGAAATCCGTCAATAATTGGGTCTAGAACCAATGCGGTGAATCCGCCATGACGGGTGCTAGTGGGATGGTCCCTTCGATCAAAGGTGATCGGGCAGGAGGACCATGGGTTGAACTTTGGGGCGACTGGCTCTACCGCGTATACGTCCCTTAACGCGCGCTTCCGCTCCCTCTTGGGGATGTGGGTTGCGTATATCATGTTCACCGTCCGCACTTGTGGGGGGAAACCCTTCTGTCCACTGTTGTTCGGCGGCCGGGGCTCTTCGTCGTCATCGCTATGCAGCCCCTTATCTTTATTTTCGGCATTTAACTTGCCTGCCTGCTTGAACACCCAACAATCCCTGTTGGTGTGATTGGCCGGCTTTTCGGGGGTGCCATGTATCTGGCACAAGCGGTCGAGTATTTGGTCCAAACTGGACGGGCCCCTAGGATTTCTTTTGAATGCCTTTTTCCGCTGACCGGATTTATAGCCTCTAAATCCGGCATTAACTGCCGTATCCTCAGCATTGTCGCCGTTAATGCGGCGATTCTGTTTGTTGCAACGCGACCTGCCACTACTGTCCTTGGTATCCGAATTACCAGGGTTCTTGGTCATATTGTTGCAATAAGCAAGCCAGCTTTCTTCTCCCGCGCAAAAGCTGGTCATGAGTGTCGTGAGTGCTGCCATACATTTCGGCTTTTCCTGTCCAAGGTGCCGGGCAAGCCACTCGTCACGGATATTGTGCTTGAAGGCTGCTAGGGCCTCTGCGTCCGGACAGTTGACTATTTGATTTTTCTTTGTTAGGAACCGTGTCTAGAATTGCCTGGCCGATTCCTCTGGCTACTGAATTACGTGGCTTAGGTCATCGGCGTCTGGTGGTCGCACATAAGTGCCCTAGAAATTGTTGAGGAATGCGGCTTCCAGGTCCTCCCAACAACTGATTGATCCTGCTGGCAAGTTGTTAAGCCAATGCCGATCTGGTCCTTTAAGCTTGAGTGGGAGGTATTTGATGGCGTGGAGATCATCGCCGCGGGCCATGTGGATATGAAGGAGATAATCCTCGATCCATACCGCAGGATCTGTTGTGCCATCATATGATTCGGTGTTTACGGGTTTGATACCCTCGGGGATTTGATGATCCATTACTTCGTCTGTGAAGCATAGTGGGTGTGCGGTGCCTCTGTACTGGGCTATATCACGACGTAGCTCCAATGAGCTTTGTCTACTGTGTTCGGCCCTACCGGATTTGAGTCCGGCGTGACGGTTATCGTCTCGAGTCATGGGGCTCCCATGCGATCCGTAGATTGATCTTGTTTGCCTTGCCTTGTCCTCCAACATATCTCGCAGGTCTGGCACAGTTTCCCGTGCCTTGGTATGGGGTGCGGCTTGAGTGGAGGGCCGAGAGGCCTCTCTGTCGCGGCCACGAGGTGGCCGGTCGGCCGTATCAAGTGCTGGTGATGTAGGTTTAAGTGCTTCCTCCTCTAATTGGAGTAGCAACCTGCGCTGTGGGTAGCTCTTGGAGGGGCGTTCGAGTTTATGCTCTTCGGCCGCAAGGACTTCAGTCCATCTGTCGACTAGCAAATCTTGATCAGCTCTAAGTTGTTGCTATTTTTTCTTGAGGCTTCTTGCCGTGGCCATAAGCCTGCGTTGAAAATGCTCTTGCTCGACGGGATCCTCTGGCACGACGAATTCGTCGTCGTCGATGCTTGCCTCGTCTTTGGAGGGAGGCATATAATTATCGTCCTCGACCTCTCTGCCTGCCGCTCGCTCATGAGGGCTGGCTTCTCCATCCTCCTGTGCTGAATGTTGCTAGAGGGGGTTTTCTTTGGCACTCTTCGGAGTATTATAATCTCCCGTGCTAGAATCACCATATTTGCTTTGGCGGGATTTTGAGCAGCGCCGCTGATGCCGGTGCTTAGGCTATTTCTTGGAGGGGTCATCCTCTGCTGTTCCATCGCCATCTCCTTCTTTTGGGGTGTCCACCATGTATATGTCATATAACGAGGTGGCTTTCCAGGGGCCAATAGGCATTGGTTCTTCATCGTCTCCTGCATCGGCGTCCATACCATTGATGTCTTCGGAGTCGAAGTCGAGCATGTCGGTTAAATCGTCGACAGTGGCTACAAAGTGGGTGGTGGGTGGGCTTTGAATTTCTTCATCGTCCGTATCCCAACCTTGCTGACCGTAGTCCGGCCAGGGCTCTCCTGATAAAGAGAGAGACTTTAGTGTCTTCAGAATATCGCCGAAAGGCGAGTGCTGAAAGATGTCCGCGGTATTAAACTCCATGATCAGCGCCCAATCGGATTCGATCGGCAGGGGCGCGGAGGGTTCGGAGTCCGGAGAGGAGTCCGACTCCTTGGAGTCACGAGTCTCGCGGAGTGCAGGGCTGGTGTTCGGCTCGATCGCCGTTGGGATCGCAGCCCCCAAGGCGGCGTCCAACCATCCATCCTCGATCGGCGCAGTTGGCTCCGAATTAAGGGTCGAAGCCGATGCGGTGCGGCCTCCAGGGCACTGTTTGGCGGCAGAGCTATATCATGCTCGTCGTGATAGTGCGGCGCGCTCGGCAGTGGCTCGAATCCGTCAAAGATCAAGTCCCTGCGGATGTCAGCCGTGTAGTTTAAACTTCCAAATCTGACCTGACGGCCAGGGGCATAGCTTTCGATCTGCTCTAGATGGCCAAGTGAATTGGCCCGTAGTGCGAAGCCGCCGAAGACGAAGATCTGTCCGGGAATGAAGGTCTCACCCTGGACTGCATCGCTATTGATGATCGTAGGAGCCATCAAGCCTAACAGCGACGACACAGAGGAATGTCAGTGTCAAAACCGGCGGATCTCGGGTAGGGGGTCCCGAACTGTGCGTCTAGGCTGGATGGTAACAGGAGGCAAGGGACACGAAGTTTTACCTAGGTTCGGGCCCTCTTGATGGAGGTAAAATCCTATGTCCTGCTTGATTAATATTGATGATATGGGTAGTACAAGAGTAGATCTACCACGAGATCAGAGAGGCTAAACCCTAGAAGCTAGCCTATGGTATGATTGTTGTGTATGTTGTCCTACGGACTAAAACCCTCTGGTTTATATAGACATCGGAGAGGGTTAGGGTTACACAAAGTTGGTTACAATGGTAGGAGATCCACATATTTGTATCGCCAAGCTTGCCTTCCACGCCAAGGAAAGTCCCTCCCGGACACGGGACAAAGTCTTCAATCTTGTATCTTCATAGTCCAGGAGTCCGGCTGAAGGTATAGTCCGGCCATCCGGACACCCCCTAATCCAGGACTCCCTCACTTGCCTTTTTTGCTTTTGGTCTTGTGGTGGAAGATCATCTTGAGCTTGTGTCCCTTTGAAAGAAGTAGGATCATACTTCTCTTGTTGAGGAACAAACTTCGTCTTGGGGTATTGATCTTCTTCCCACTCAACTCCATTGGCATTGAACTTTCGTTCAAAACCAACACCTTGATTCTTCCGGTGCCTTCCTTGCTTGCATACAATTTCCTCGAATTGCTTACTTCCGGCAAGGCTCTTGTAAACACCTTTCTCTATAATTCCCTTCAATAAGCTATTTTCTTGCTCAAGTGTAACTTGGCTAAGAGAATCATTAGTGGAATCAAGAGAACTACTAGAAGCAACAATATTGGATTTAGCATGATTATTGTTACTACTAGAGGAAGAATCTTTCTTGTTCTTGTTACTAGACTTGACTTGAGGCATGTAAGTGTATAAGAGTAAACGCTTGGCAATGTAAGAAGAAATTTTCTTACGAAGATCATCATTGATTTCTTTTAAGAACTCATGCTCTTGCTCAAGGTTGAGCTTTTCAAAGCGCAATTTCTCATGAGTCCTTAAAAGTTCTCGATGATCTCCTAAGATAGTTTCATGAGCTAACTTAAGAGTGTTTAGTTCTTTAGTTAGAGACTCAATCTTCTCCTTATCATTGTCATTCGTTTTATCTTGATTAGCATGATTAATTGACATTTCATCATAGTATTCATCACTGGAGTTGTCAACAAGTAAATCATCATCACCTAACAAGTCATCTTCATCACTATTGAAATCAACATACTCGGGGTGTGATAGCTTTGGGCCTTTAGCCATGAAGCATGTTCCAACTCCTTCATTTGGTGAGTCAAATATGTTGTAGGAGTTGGTTGTCACAAGTGCTAGACCGGCAACACCTTCATCTTGAGTATATTCGGAGTCGGAGTGATAGCTTCTCTCGGAGTGGTTGTCGGAGTCGGAGCCGGATACCCATTCACCAACATGAGCTTGATGTCTTCGTTTTGTGTAGCTCCTTGATGACTTGTCCTTTCTTTCCGAATCCTTGCTTCTCCGTGAGGGTCTTCATTCATAACGATCATCTCTACTCCTTCTTTCTCTAGATGGTGATTCTTCGCTTCTACTTCTTCTCTTGGGAGAATCTTCTCTTCTCTTGTAGGGGGTCGTACACTCATTGGAATAGTGTCCGGGCCATCCACAATTGTAGCAATTTCTCTCTCGACTAGAAGATCTTTTGTCATTGTAGGACCTTGACTTGGAGCTTCTCTCTTTGCTTCTACTCTTGTAGAACTTGTTGAAGTTCTTCACCATTAAGCTAAATTCTTCATTGAAGGTTTGTTTCTCATGGATGATGTGGGGGCTTCACATGAGGCTTTGTAAGCACCACTTGATTTGTTGTGAAGTTCCTCTTTATCCTTGAGTGACATCTCATGAGCAACAATTCTTACGATGACTTCTGTTGGCTTGAGATCTTTGTAATTTGGCATCATTTGGATCAATGTGCACACGCTATCATATTTTCCATCCAAGGCTCTTAGGATCTTCTTGATTATGAATCTATCGGTCATCTCTTCACTCCCTAAGCCAACAATCTCATTTGTGATAAGAGCAAACCTAGAGTACATTTCAGTGACACCTTCACCATCCTTCATTTTGAACTTGTCAAGCTGACTTTGAAGCACATCCAATTTGGATTCCTTGACGGAGTCGGTACCTTCGTGCATATCAATCAAAGTATCCCAAATTTTCTTTGCATTCTCAAGACAGCTGATTTTGTTGAATTCTTCGGGGCACAATCCATTGAAGAGGATATCATAAGCTTGAGCGTTGTATTGCCGCATTTTCAACTCTTCCGTGGTAGCTTCACGGTTTGGTTGTTTCCCATCAAAGAATTCACCTGGCAAGCCAATACACACAATAGCCCAGACGGCGGGGTTATGTCCAAGAATATGCATTTTCATCTTATGCTTCCAACTAGCAAAATGAGTGCCATCAAAGTAAGGACCTCTACGGTGATAATTTCCATCGCTAGACGCCATACTCTCCTAGGTTGTGAAACCAAGGCTATGATCACCAAAAGCTATGGAAATCAAAGCAAATGGAGACCAAAGCTCTGATACCACTTGTAGTATCAAAAGTATGTCTAGAGGGGGGGTGATTAGACTACTTGACTAAATAAAAATCTAGCCTTTTCCCAATTTTAGTTCTTGGCAGATTTTAGCTATCTTAGCACAAGTCAAGCAATCTCCACACAATTCAAGCAAGCATGCAAAAGAGTATATGAGCAGCGGAAAGTAAAGCATGCAACTTGCAAGAATGTAAAGGGAAGGGTTTGGAGGATTCAGATGCAATTGGAGACACGGATGTTTTTGTCGTGGTTCCGATAGGTGGTGCTATCGTACATCCACGTTGATGGAGACTTCAACCCACGGAGGGTAACGGTTGCGCGAGTCCACGGAGGGCTCCACCCACGAAGGGTCCATGAAGAAGCAACCTTGTCTACTCCATCACGGCCGTCACCCACGAAGGACTTGCCTCACTAGCGGTAGATCTTCACGAAGTAGGCGATCTCCTTGCCCTTACAAACTCCTTGGTTCAACTCCACAATCGTGTCGGAGGCTCCCAAGTGAAACCTAGCCAATCTAGGAGACACCACTCTCCAAGAAGTAACAAATGGTGTGTTGATGATGAACTCCTTGCTCTTGTGCTTCAAATGATAGTCTCCCCAACACTCAACTCTCTCTCACAGGATTTGGATTTGGTGGAAAGAAGATTTGGGTGGAAAGCAACTTGGGGAAGGCTAGAGATCAAGATTCATATGGTTGGAATGGAATATCTTGACCTCAACACAAGTGTCAGTGGTTCTCTCTCAGAAAATGTGTATTGGAAGTGTAGGTATGTTCTGATGGCTCTCTCCACGAATGAACAGTGGGTGGAGGGGTATATATAGCCTCCACACAGAATCTAACCGTTACACACAATTTGCCAAACTCGGTGGGACCGAATGGTTAAAGTCGGTCGGACCAATTCAGAAAACCTAGTGACTGTTAGGATTTTCGGTGGGACTGGGATGCAACTCGGTAGGACCGATATGGTTAGGGTTAGGGCATAACGTAATCTCGGTGTGACCGATTACACAAACTCGGTGGGACCGATTTTGGTAATAAGCTAACTAGAGAGTTGGTCAGGTAAACTCGGTGGGACCGATTCGCTCATCTCGATGAGACCGAAATGTTACAAAAGGGAAACAGGGAGTTTACATTGCAATCTCGGTGGGACCGATCGCTCATCTCGGTAAGACCGAAACGTTACGAAGGGAAACAGAGAGATTACAATCTCATCTCGGTGAGACCGAGATCCCTATCGGTGAGACCGATTTGCCTAGGGTTTGTGGCAGGGGCTATGACATTTGAAACTCGGTGGCGCCGGATAGAAAGAATCGGTGGGACCGAGTTTGACTTTTGGTTTAGGTCATATGTGGATGTGGGAAGGTAGTTGAGGATTTTGGAGCATATCACTAAGCATTTTGAGCAAGAAGCCATTAAGCAACACCTCATCCCTCCTTGATAGTATTGGCTTTTCCTATAGACTCAATGTGATCTTGGATCACTAAAATATAAAATGTAGAGTCTTGGTCTTGAAGCTTGAGCCAAACTTTTTGTCCTTAGAATTTTGAGGGATCCACTTTCGTCATCCATGCCATGCCATTCATTGAGCTTTTCCTGAAATATTAATCTTGGAATAATGTTAGCTCAATGAGCTATATGTTGTTAGGAATTACCAAAACCACCCAGGGATAGTTGCACTTTCACAGGGGCCACGACCGAAGTGGCGACCCTGAAGAAGGCGTTGTCCGAGGCCGAAGACAAAGCGGCGAAGGAGCGCATTGAGAGGGAAAAGCAAGAAGCCCGAGTAGGCGAGGTGCAGCAAGAGCTCGAGGCTCTAGCCAAAAAACACGAGTCCTTGGAGCTTGACTCTAAGACGCGAGAGTCCGAGATTGCGAAGGCGCTCGAAAGCACACGGAGCGCCAAGGCTGAAGCCCGCAAGGCCCTCCAGGAGATGGATGCGGTGAAGAAGATAACAACGGGTAAGGCATTCATTATGCAAAGCAAGCATGTGAAGGAAACTTTCCTTTTACTTACCCATGTTCGGAGCTCTCCAGGAGCGTTCACAGATCTTCCCCGCAGTGTGCTGGATACCGCGGAGTTTTACCGAGCTGAGGAGGGGAGATCTACGAAAAAGTTGTTCTCGTCTTAGTATACTGGAACTAAACACCCAATGCCCTCGAGCGACCAGCTGAAGCAATTGGTCGAGCTTCACAAGGCGAGCCCCTGCCCGGCAGCTACTTCGGTCTGGTGAGGCTACTTGTGAATGCCTGCCCATGGCTTGAAGTCATAAAGCGGTCATTCTGCATCGAGGGTGCGCGCAGGGCTTTTGCCCGGGCGAAGGTGCACTAGGCGAAGCTGGACGCCGTGAAGCTGGTGAAGGAGGGGCCGCCGGAGGGCAAGGAGCATCGCTGCCCCGAAATGTATTATGAGAGTGTCCTGAAGGGTTCCCGCCTTCTAGCGGATGAATGTGCCAGAGATGTAATTTTTGAATGAACACGCTCATGTGATCCTGTAATGTGAAACGAGTTTATTTGCGCTATGCAATGCTGTTTTAATTTAAAATATAACCTTTTGTGCGGCCGTTTATAAAATCTAAGAGTTGGCCAGTCGTCGGCTTCTGCCCCCATGTAATTAGTACTAGGGTGTTCGGGATAAACCTGAGCACTCTTTATTCCAATTTTGGGTCCTTCGACGGAGGTGTTCAACACAACGAACCAGGCAATCGGACTATAAGGCTTTATCACTCTCACTTAGCCATAGGAGTCTACTTTTTTAAATTTTGGCGAAGCCCCTAGTATTCGGAAGGCCGAATTAGGGGCTCTATACACGCCTAAGTCGGGCAAGGCCGACTCCTCGCCCGAAGCGGAAAAAGTCTTTAAGGACTTGAGACCTCTCGAACAGCGGCCAACTCTCGCCTTATCATGACAGTCAGTTTTCGGATTTCTCTACTGAGGTGCTCGTCCGGAAGAACCAGGACACAATTGCAGTAGTTCTCCCAGCGCTACCTTAGCCGATATAGCGGAACGTAAGGTACCAAAGCATGGGAGCCGGGCAAACCCAACTATTGACCCAAGACATGATTCGGAGCCGATGCATATAATGCTATAAGTTCGGGGTGCCGCACTGTCGGAAGTGTTTAGACTTCTCACACCATATTATGGGGTAAACGAAAGCCCCTAGCGTACTGACCGTACCAGAATGTATGGGTGCAAGTTGTCGCAAATGAACAGATAAGAAAAAAGGATGAATAATGCAATAATAGACTAATGTTATGCATTGTTATTTCAAATAATACATCGAAGCGTACTGATACAAGTAGTGCAATAAGCAGAAAATAGGACTATTTGACATGTCCTATCCAAGGGCAAGCTGCGTATGAATAGTAGAAAGCGGGTATATCGATTATTATTAGAGACCACCTGTGGGTTCCCGTGTATATCTTAGCTTCTTGCCTCCTTGGATGTTCCTTCCCGTAATGTGTCCGACAATCGTACTGCCGGAAAGGGCTTCCAGGGAGTTAGGTCCTGAAAGAGAAAAAATGATAAATGTATACAGCCCCTAGGGCAGTTAAGCCGCATTGCGGGACGTGCCCTGATCATGCCCCCGCCTATGCCCATGGTATTTTCAGTGCGTAATTATGTACGTGCGGCACAGATTTCGTCGCTTGGCTGGGACTGGGACGGGGGCCGAATTGCTAGGAGAGCTCTGAACGTGCCAGGCGATCCTGTTGCAGTTTACTCCGGACTCACTTTACGATGTCCGGGGGCTGTATCGCCGAATTGGTGGTTTGCCTTAAAAGGCTGCTTTGTGCTTCTACTGTGAGGGCCGCGATGTGCTCTTCCATGCGGAGCGAGCATTCTGTGTTTCCATTGACTGTTATGACCCCGCTAGGTCCTGGCATCTTGAGCTTGACGTATGCGTAATGCGGTACCGGATTGAATTTGCTAAATGGGGTTCGCCCGAGCAGTGCGTCATAGCCGCTACGGAACGAGACGATATCGAAGATTAACTATTCGCTTCGGAAGTTGTCCGGAGATCTGAAGACTACTTCCAGTGTGATTGAGCCCATGCAATGGGCCTCTACACCTAGGATGACACCCTTAAAGGTGGTTTTGGTGGGTTTGATCCTTGAGAGATCTATACCCATTTTGCGCACTGTATCCCGATAGAGCAGGTTCAGGCTACTGCCGCCGTCCATAAGGACTCGAGTGAGGTGGAATCCGTCGATGATGGGGTCTGGGACCAGTGCGGCAGATCCGCCATGACGGATACTAGTGGGGTAGTCCTTGCAATCAAAGGAGATCGGACAAGCGGACCATGGGTTGAACTTTGGGGCGACAGGCTCCATCGCATAGATGTCCCTTAGTGCACACTTCCGTTCCCTCTTGGGAATGTGGGTTGCGTATATCATGTTCACCGTCTTCACTTGTGGGGGGAACTTATGTCCTCCCGTGTTCGGCGGCCGGGGCTCCTCCTCGTCATCACTATGCAGCCCCTTGTCCTTGTTTTCGGCGTTTAACTTGCCGGCATGCTTGAACACCTAGCATTCTCTGTTGGTGTGATTGGCTGGCTTATTGGGGGTGCCGTGGATTTGACACGAGCAATCTAGTATGCGATCCAAACTGGACGGGCCCTGAGTACTTCTTTTGAATGGCTTTTTCCGCTGACCGGATCTAGAGCCTCTGAATCCGGTATTGACTGCCATATCATCGGTGTTATCGCCGTTGTTGCGGCGCTTTTGTCTGTTACGATGTGGTCTGCCGTTGGCATCTTTGGTATCCGGAGTACCCGGATTCCTTAATGTGTTGTTGCTGCGAGCCAGCCAGCAATCCTCGCCCGCGCAAAAGCGGGTCATGAGCATCGTGAGGGCTGCCATAGACTTCGGCTTCTCCTGGCCGAGGTGCCGGGCAAGCCACTCGTCACGGATGTTATGCTTGAATGCCGCTAAGGCCTCTGCATCAGGATAGACGACAATTTGGTTTTTCTTAGTTAGGAACCGTGTCCAAAATTGTCTGGCTGATTCCCTTGGCTGCTGAGTTATATGGCTCAAGTCATGAGCATCCGGTGGTTGCACATAAGTGCCCTGGAAGTTGTCAAGGAATGCGTCTTCCAAATCCTCCCAACTGCCGACGAAGTCTGCTGGCAAGCTATTCAGCCAATGCCGAGCTGGTCCTTTGAGTTTTAGTGGGAGGTACTTGATGACATGTAGGTCATCACCGCGAGCCATGTGGATGTGAAGTAGGAAATCCTCAATCCATACAGCGGGATCTGTTGTACCATCATACGATTCGATATTTACGGGTTTAAAACCCTCCAGGAATTTGGGATCCATAACTTCATCAGTGAAGCATAGGGGGTGTGCGGCGCCTCTGTGCCGGGCTATATCCCGACGCAGTTCATATGAGTCTTCTCTGCTGTATTCGGCCCGGCCGGATTTACTTTTAGTGTATCCGGCATTATGGTCATTGTCCCGCATTGGCGCGTGCCCCCGTGACCTGTATATTGACCTTGCATGTTTTGCCCTGCTGTCCAATACGTCTCGCAAGTCCCGTGTGTTGCTCCGGGCCTTGTTATTTTTGATTGAGTGGCGGCGGGGTGCAGGCTAAACTTCAGGATGAAACGCCTCTCTGGCTCGGCCACGCGGTAGCCGGTCAACCGCATCGTACACTGGTGATGGAGGTTTCAATGCTTCCTCCTCGAGGTAAGGTAGCAACCTGCGCTTTGGGTAATTCTTGGAGGGGCGCTCCAGTTCGTATTCCTCGGCCACAAGGACTTCGGTCCATCTATCTGCTAGCAAGTCTTGATCAGCTTGATTTTGTTGTTGCTTTTTCTTCATGCTATTTGCTGTGGCAGTAAGCCAGCGCTTGAAGTGCTCCTGCTCGACGGGTTCCTCAGGCATGATAAATTCTTCGTCGTCGAGGCTCACCTCGTCTTCGGAGAGAGGCATGTAATTGTCCTCCTCCGATTTTTTATCTGCTGCCTGCTCTGGAGGGCTAGCTTGTTCACCCTCCTGCTCTACATCATGCTGGAGGGGATTGTGGTTGTCTTCAGCACTATCTGAAGTGTTATTGTCTCTTGTGCCGGTATCACTACTTTTGCTGTGGCGGGACTTAGCGTGGCGCCGCTGACGTTGGCGCTTGGATTGCTTCTTGGAGGGGTCATCCTCCACTGTCTCGTCGCCATTGCCTTCTTTGGGGGTGTCCACCATGTATATATCATATGATGAGGTGGCGGTCTAGCGTCCGGTGGGCGGTGGTTCCTGTTCGTCTCCCGCATCATCGTCCATACCGTCGACGTCTTCGGAGTCAAAGTCGAGCATGTCGGTTAAATTGTCGACAGTGGCTACTAAGTGGGTGGTGGGTGGGCAGCGAATTTCTTCGTCGTCCGCATCCCATTCTAGACAGACATAGTTCGGCCAAGGTTCTCTTGACAAGGAGAGAGACCTTAATGAATTTAGCAAATCGCTGAAAGGTGAGTGCTGAAAGATATCCGCGGAGGTGAACTCCATGATCGGTGCCCCGTCGGATTCGATAGGCACGGATGCAGGCGGCTCGGAGTCCGTGGCCGGAGACAAATCCAGTGGTTCAGCGACACGGTTCTCATAAGGGGTGAAGTTAGTATCCGGCTCCATCGCCACTGAGAATGCAGCCTCCGTGGCGGGGTCTATCCCTCCGTCCTTGGATGGTGCCATTTGCTCCGGATTAAAGGCCGGAGTAGTTGCAGATGCGATCTCCCGAACACTGTCTGACGGTAGAGTTATGTCATGCTCGTTGTGATTGTGCGGCACACCTGACATGGGCTCGAATCCGTCAAAGATCAACTCTCCGCGGATGTCGGTGGTGTAGTTTAAGTTTCCGAACCTGACCTAATGGCCAGGGGCGTAGCTCTCGATCTGCTCCAGATGGCCAAAGGAATTGGCCCGCAGTGTGAAGCCGCCGAATATGAAGATCTGTCCGGGGAGGAAAACCTCACCCTGGACCGCATCGTTACCGATGATCGAAGCGGCAATCGAGCCTTATGGTGACGGCACAGTGGAACTCTCAATGAAAGCACCAATGTTGGTGTCAAAACCGGTGGATCTCGGGTAGGGGGTCCCGAACTATGCGTCTAAGGCGGATGGTAACAGGAGGCAGGGGACACGATGTTTACCCAGGTTCGGGCCCTCTTGATGGAGGTAATGCCCTACGTCCTTCTTGATTGTTCTTGATGATATGAGTATTACAAGAGTTGATCTACCACAAGATCATAGAAGCTAAACCCTAGAAGCTAGCCTATGGTATGATTGTATGTTGTCCTATGGACTAAACCCTCCGGTTTATATAGACACCAGAGGGGGCTAGGGTTACGCAGAGACGATTACAAGGGAGGAGATCTACATATCCGTATTGTCAAGCTTGACTTCCATGCCAAGGAAAGTCCCATCCGAACACGGGACGATGTCTTCAATCTTGTATCTTCATAGTCCAACAGTCCGGCCAAAGGATATAGTCCGGCTGTCCGGAGACCCCCTGATCCAGGACTCCCTCACTCATGAATCACTAGACAATGCTCTTGGCTCGTGGAGGCATGATGATCAACAGAAATTGGCTCAACCATAAGGGGCTCGGAGGAAGCAGCAGCAGCATGCTCTTTCTTTGAAGACTTAGTCTTTAGCTTCTTCTTAGATGGAGCATCATCAGAAGCATCCTTGTGCTTGCGCTTCTTGGCTTCGGCTTTAGCTGCCCTTGTCTTCTTTAGTTCTGAAGCTACTGAGGGGGCCTTAGGCTTCGAGCTTGTCATGCTGGCAGGGAAGACAATGTGAGGTTCTTCCTGGCTTGGTGCTTCAGTTTGGGCCGCAACAGACTTCTTCTTCTATTTGGCAGCCATTCTGGGGTCGATACCAGGATGCCCAGAGCCTTGCGCTTCTCAGCCTCATTGTGAGCTTGAACGCATTTCTGCGCAAAGTACTGCATGCACTCTCTTGAGCCTTTCCTTCTCAAAATCAATCTTGTTTTTCAACTCGATGATTTTCTGAGCCACGACCAATTCATTTGCAATGGCTCCATGAAACATGACGCTTATGTTGATTGGCAGCTGAAAGTCATCAATACTGAGGCTTTGATTATTGAACCATTCATCAATGAAATTTTTCAGTATGTCAACGTCAAAGAGGGGCAGATCGTTGAAGGTCTCCGCCTCTTGCTTGCTCTTGATCAACTGTTCAAGGGCTTCATCACCAAGCTCCTCATCACTGGATAGATCTATAGTGTCTTCCTCGTTCCTCAGAACGGCAGTTCGTGTCAGTTAATGCCCAAAAATCTTCATGGGTTTCTTCTTGGGCTTCTCCATCTTCTTGGAGACACGAGAAAGATCTTCAGGTTGCACATTGGGTTCAGGAAGTGCAATTGCCAATGGTTTCACATGCGAAACTTTTGGTGGGACAGAGGGCTTCATAGCCTTTGTCTTCTTCTTCTTCTCCTGCGGCTTTGGTGGAGCTGGCGCTTTGTCAGAATCTGCATCATCAGCTGAGTGCTCCACAATGGCCCCCTGTACAGCTATGTGAGTGATGAGGCCTTCGAGGTTGTAGAAGGGGCCAATTCATTGGGATTAGCATCACGGGTGCCATCAGGCCTTGGAGCAGATGGACCAGGGTTGAAGTCGAGTCCCAGATCCTTCTTTTTCTTGACAGCAGACTCCTTGGTAAATTGATAATTGCGCTTGAAGAGATTGTCGTCGTGACACCATAACAGTGATGATGGATTGACATTCTTTGGCTATGGCCCTCGGAACATGCAAGGGTAGAAGTCTTGAGCAATGGCTTTAGACATGGACTTGGGCTGCAGATTTCTGTATAGAATATCTCCCTAGGGGCCTTTGATGGCGTTCTTTTTAGCATATGTAGTAGTCACAAATCTGTATTTGTACCATTCCTCAGCCCAATATCTTTGAATCCATTGGATTCGGGTCTTGCGCTCGCCGTAGGTTTCCTCTGGGTCTGTCTTGTACATTTCAAACAGATCAGGAGGTAATCCTTAGAGGTATCCCCATGACGCTGACTGCCTCCCTTCCTTACAGACTTTTCGGTGGCCATTGCATTCAGACTGAACGGCTTCAAGACTGTGAATGGCTTCCTCTTGCTGGTCAGACAGGAACTGGCTTCAGGAGAGTGGATGTGACGCTGGAAGAACTCTTCAAATGAATGCAGACTATGAGAACCAAGGGATACTCCCGCGGACATGTACCTGTGACAGCATTAAGGTGCGAGGGAAGGGGAAGAGGTCATATGCATTCTCAGAAGATTTTGAAGATAAATCAGTTTGAAGACATTGACCTCATAGTGCGAAGACATTCACTTATTTGAAGAGAGTCGGTTCCAGATTTGTACGAATCCATGAATATGTACAAGTGAGGAATCTAACTATTTATGAAGCATAAGTGAATATACTTGGTGTGATATGATATGCGGACATGGGCAGATCCAGATTTGGAAGTTGAGAAACCACTTTTGGTTGAAGTGGATGGATTTGACGGATCAAAAAGGTAGTAAAAGGTAGGTTTTATTTACCGCTTACGAACTGCTAGACGAGGTCGGAGATAGAAAGGCCGAGCAGTTCAATCTCCCGTGCCCTGACTTGGCGGCTGAAGACACCTACGACGGCGATGGAGAGGACAAGGTCCGCCGCCGGCGTGAGGACAGCGTTGAATATGTCGCGGCAGCTAAGTGCTTCGTCTCTGGCATTGACACGAGCTAGCGGAGGCACTAGGGTTTTGGTGCAAGGAGAAGAGGTGGAAGAAGAGATAATGATCGTGGTGAGTTGTGTATTTATAAGGATAGGGATGGCATAGCATAATTACGCAAGTGCCCCTCCCGGTTCACATCTGAAGGACAGGTGGCATGCATGCAACTTATTGGAAGTTGTTCCACGTTCCCACGCATGCCTAGATTGTTGGGTGGTCGTTCTGGCTTCTCTGGTATTCAGGCAAAAAGGATATGGCATTAAAAACAGATTTAAACATTTTTCACTTTGTCTTCTACGGACAAGGACTCAGAGAAGACAAATGACAGGTTTCAATAGAATGCATATGATTTGGATAGATAGAGTTTGAGGTAGAAGCATATAAGAGGTTAGGGTCCGATCACATTCACTTAGTTCAAGAAAATATTCAATCATGCAGACATAGCTATAAGTGAATGTTGTAGAGGACATAACACATATATATATACCAACTCAATCTTGTGAAGATAAACATGAAACCAAATCAGTGTTGAAGACAAACCAAATGTGAAGACTATGCAATCAGGACGCCATTGAAACACACCAAACAAGAATTTCGTGGTGGTGTTACCCACCATATAGGAAGTATTAGACCCAGACAAGGTGGACAATTATCGTGGCGCTCTAAAGTCAAATTCCCCATTAATGTATTCACACTTAGAGTGTACGTCTTCATTGATTGAAGATATACGTTACTTCATGTGTTGCACATCTAAGTCATCAACATGCATAAGCGTTAGAATGTGTGTCCAATTACAGGACATTCGAGGATTCTAAGATATTTAGCTCACACCGCAACTTGCAAAACCTTTTCTCATCCAAGGGCTTTGTGAAGATATCTGCCAATTTCGCTTCAGTGTTGACGTGAATGATATCGATATCTTCCTTCATGACATGATCTCTAAGAAAGTGATGACAGATCTGAATGTGCTTTGTCTTTGAGTGATAGACTGGGTTGTTGGCAATCTTGATGGCGCTTTCATTGTCGCAGTAAAGTGGCACTTTCTTCAGATGGATGCCATAGTCCTTGAGAGTTTGCTTCATCCATAGAAGCTAAGCACAGCAAGATTCAGCCATGGAGAGAGATACACAGTTCTGCTTCTTCGAAGACCAATAGACAAGAGATCGTCCAAGAAAGTGACATGTGCCTCATGTGGACTTGCGATCAACCTTGTCACAAGCATAATCAACATCTGAGAATCCAACTAGATCAAACTCTGTGCCCTTTGGATACCATAATCCTAGAGTTAGGGTGTAAGCCAAATATCGAAGAATTCGCTTCACAACTAAGTGATGCGACTCCTTTGGTGCCGCTTGGAATCGGGCACACACGCAAATGCTAAGCATTATATCTGGCCTAGATGCACATAAATAGAGTAAAGAACCAATCGTGGAGCGGTATACCTTTTGATCGAACTCTTTACCATTGTCGTCGGGACCCAGATGACCTTTGGTTGGCATTGGCGTCGTATATCCTTTGCAGTCTTGCATTCCAAACTTCTTCAGGCAATCTTTGAGGTATTTCTCTTGTGATATGAAGATGCCATTGCTCTATTGACGGATTTGAAGACCGAGGAAGAATTTTAGCTCACCCATCATGGACATCTGATATTGTTCTCACATCATGTGTCCAAACTCATCACTGTATCTCTTGTCAGTGCAGCCGAGATAATGTCATCCACATAGATCTGGCATACAAATAGTTCTCCATCATATGTCTTCGTGAAGAGCGTAGGATCCAAAGAACCAGGTTTGAAGCCTTTGCTCTTTAGAAAGTCTTTGAGTGTGTCATACCAAGCGCGAGGGGCTTGTTTGAGGCCATACAGTGCCTTGTTGAGCTTGTATGCCATATCAGGACATTTTGTGGGTCTTCAAAGCCAGGTGGCTATGCGACATACACTTCTTCTTCAATCTTGCCATTCATAAACGCACTCTTCACATCCATTTGATACAAAAGTATGTTGTAATGATTGGCATAGGCTAGCAGTATGCGAATGGCTTCAAGCCTAGCCACTAGAGCAAATGTTTCATCGAAGTCAATCCCTTCAACTTGAGTGTATCTTTGAGCAACGAGACGAGCCTTGTTTCTGACAACTTGACCATGCTCATCTTGTTTGTTGCGATAGATCCATTTGGTGCCTATGATATTATGCTTCCGTTGGTCAGGACGCTTAACCAATTCCCACACATTGTTCAACTCGAACTGTTGAAGCTCTTCTTGCATCGCTTGAATCCATTCAGGTTCCATGAAGGCTTCGACAACTTTCTTGGGTTCAGATATAGAGACAAATGCAAAGCGCCCACAGAAATTTGCTAGCTGTGTTGCTCTTGAACGAG
The DNA here is from genome assembly GCF_018294505.1 of Triticum aestivum. Classification (NCBI taxonomy): domain Eukaryota; kingdom Viridiplantae; phylum Streptophyta; class Magnoliopsida; order Poales; family Poaceae; genus Triticum; species Triticum aestivum. Next base: position 479,956,046 of record NC_057803.1, read on the forward strand.
TGAGTGGACTAGGTGCATTGATGCTATCAATTATCTTCTCAATCTATACTTCATTTGTAACACGAGGATGTACTGGACGAAGACTTTGCTCTGGCTGATCATTGTCTTCATCATCAGTATTGACTTCGGGCTGAGCAGTGTCTTCGGGTTGATTAGGTGCAGAAATTATGAGTTCCTCTTCAGCATGTGACTCTGAAGATATGATTTCTCCAGTACCCATAAGCTTGATGGATTCATTTGGTGAGACTTCATCTAGCACATTTGGCAGGTGCTCTCTTTGCGAGCTGTTAGTTTCATCGAACCGTACATCCATAGTTTCAACCACTTTATAGTGAAAGAGGTTGAAGTCACTCTAGGAGTGCGAATCCTTTCCGTAACCAAGCATAAAACCTTCATGTGCTTTCGGTGCATATTTTGAAGTGTGATGCGGATCCTTGATCCAACACCTAGCACCAAATACTCTAAAGTAGCTTACGTTTGGCTTCTTACCAGTTAGTAGCTCATCTGATGTCTTCTTTAGAAGCTTGTGAAGATAGACATGGTTGATGATGTGGCATGCAATATCAATGGCTTCAGGCCAGAACTTCCTTGGAGTCTTGTACTCGTCTAGCATCGTCCGAGCCATCTCAATGAGGGTTCTGTTCTTGTGCTCCATGATGCCATTCTACTGAGGTGTGTATGGATCTCAGAACTCAAGAGTGATGCCCAACGTATCAAGATAGGTGTCGAGGACGGTGTTCTTGAACTCTGTGCCGTTGTGTCAGGACCCCGATTCCGAGCCACATCGATCTAGCCGGTAACACCTGATATCACTTTGCGGCCTCACGCACGGTATCCCACGGGTGTCGCCTTACCATGGCCCGGGACTGTTTGCGCCTTTTGGCTCACGTATATGATAGTGTCGCTAGCATCCATATGACAGAGAACCTGGGCCGACATGGCTAGTCATGAACCCAAAGCGGCACAGACCTATGGAGATAGGCATACATGAATCATATCGAGCATGTCGGTCATCAGCGAGTGATTCCGGGCTGTAGCAGTGGGCTAACAAGACTCCGGGGGAACCCGGGCTGTAGCAGGCTAGGCAGGACTCCGGATGTCACCGCGTGACATTTCCCCGAAGGGACAGACATAGGAACAACATGAAACACATGCCAGCCAGTCAAGTGTACTGAGCAGTAGTGCTGGGCTAGCAGGACTCCGGTGAACCGGGCTGTAGCGGACTACTATGGCTTGAGGAACACTAGAATACATTTCCCCATAAGAAAGGCTGCCAAGGATAAACAACTAGATTGTCAGATCCCACTCATACCAAGCATTTCAATCATACACACAATATGCCCGATATGAGTACATTCAACATGGCATCACAACAAAACTCTACAACTCAAGTACTTTATTTAAAGGCTCCAGAGAGCCATACATAACATGTTCATACAGATAGGGGTCACATGACCTGACACTCAAGTCATACAATCATACAAGCACAAGCGGAAGCAACTAGTCTGAGTACAGACACTAGAAAGAAAGAAGGCTTCTCGAAGCCTGTCTATCTATATAGGGCCCTCCATGGCCAGGATCACCACCTAGGTGGCTAGTCACTCGTCAACATCAAGGTCTACATAAAACCCATCGGAGGGGCGGTGTTGTCATCTGAAAACAATAAATAAGCAAACATGAGTACAAGGTACTCAGCAAGTCTTACAACAGAACCTACTATACATGCTCATTCTCAAGAAGGTGGTGGGGTTATTGCAACAAGCCAACTTTGACTCTTCGCTAAGCTATCCTATGGAACTCCACTAATAAAATAGTTTTCGCACACGAGTCCACTACTCACCAACACAATACTCCACCGTGGATCCTCCCTCGTCATCCTACGAGGGGGCCATCCTCGGTACTCACACTTATCTTGAGTCTTTTAGTAGTATCCATTAACTTGTCTATGAACTGTATAGGCAACCAAGTAGTCCTTTACCGCGGACGCGGCTATTCGAATAGATGATGTTAACCCTGCATGGGTATACTTCTTCATACACGCTTTCACCACTTACCGCCGTTTACACGACATGTACTCGGCAATCTTCAAGCGGAAGCTCACCGAGGGTGTCGGCCATGGCTTACCTAAACACTTAAGTCTCTAGTCCAGGTTTATCGCCTATCCAGGTTCCATCCACAGGGAGTCCGGCCGAGGTTTCCACATATGGCCCCGAACAATGTGAACAGGGTTCCCGAGACACAAAACGGGTAACTCGGTACACCGTGCCACGGTGTATCTACCACAACATAGCCCACCCCTAGGGTCAGCGCTACGCACGGCCGCCAACACATAACCTACGAACACCAGAAACTATTTGCAACTCCTGGACTGAGTACTAGGGTATTTAAGAAGCCGAGAGGGTCCATTGGTTTCGGGCCCATTGTACGGTAGTAACTGCATCTTAAATCACACATACAGATCTCAGTTCTTATGGACGGTCTCAATGAAACAACCCACCATGTACTCCTACATGGCCTCTCATCGATACCTTTACCAAAACATGTTCAACACATCCCTCACATTACTGACATAAACATTTCACTCTAGCCCATCACCCAGATGAACCAGACCTGACGCAACTCTAAGCATAGCAGGCATAGCAAGGTAGGAATCACATACATGGCTCAATCAACTCCTACACATGCTAGTGTGTTTCATCTAGTTACTGTGGCAATGACAGATCATGCAGAGGATAAGGGTTCAACTACCGTGGCACACAGCAGTTTGAATCGCGTTGTCTTAATGCAGTAAACAAGAGCAGAAGTGAGAACATGGGTTTGTATCGGAATGATCAATGGGTTGCTTGCCTGTTATAGAGGTAGAAGGGTACTGCCCTTCAGACGGATACTCGGGGTTATCCTCGGAGGCAGAACCTACCACGAAAGACACACCGAACATAATCAACACATGGCAATATGCAACAATATGATGCATGCTATGACATGGCAAGATGAAAGTGTCTTGGCCTAATGCAAGCTAAAACAGAAGGGGATGAACTCATTTGAATCAAAGATTCAAATATTAGCTCATTAAACATGGCCTTATTCTGCTTAAACAGCAAGGTTAACTTGTTTTGTCATGCATGAAACCATTACAGATGGATAGATTAAATTTTTCTGATCATTTTTCATATATAAATCTTTGCATTTGGAGCTATGGATGATTTTCTATGATTTTTAGAAGTTTTGACTATTTTCTGGAATTTCCTATTAAAGAATAAATCTAGTAATTGAATTAATGCGTCAGCATGACATAGATGTGACTTCAGCGGGTCAACTGGGTCGGCCAGGTCAAACCTGACTGGTGGGCCCTCTCTGTCAGTGACTCAGCTAATTAACAGAGTTAAATTAACTCTAATTAACTGTCAATGGGGCCTGGGCCCACATGTCAGTGTCTGAACTAATTAAATTTAGTTAAAACTAATCCTAAACAAATTAGCAGACCGGCCCCACCTGTCATAGACTCAGGGGGGTCTACTGGGCCCACACAGGGGTCAAACAGAGTCAAACTCGCCGGCGGCTTGATGCCGGTGACGACAGACGCGGCGGAGGGGCTCGGGTTTGCATCTCCGACGACCAAATCGACGGCGGACAATAGCTACGTGACGCGGGGAGCGAGCCGCATCGTTTGGTGGAGAAAGTGGAGCTCGGGGAGGCTTGGAACGATGCCGGCGACGACCTTGATAGTCGCCGGAGTTCGGGCGTGGATGAACGCGACGCTATGGGGCACGACGAGGCACAGGGAGTGGTGCGTTAGGCTCCTGGGATCGCGTGGAAGACAAAGGCGTGCTCGGATTCGAGCTTACGCGCCTGTGGCCACGGCGGCGACTTGGCCGGCGGAGCCGAGCTCTCGGCTTCGATGGCAGAGGGGGTTGGATGACGCGGGCGAGCGTAGGGAGAGGGGGAAACGGTGGCAGAGCTCACAGCGGTTGTAGAACGCGTCTCAGCGGGCTCGGGGGAGGTCGGACATCGTCGGGGCGTTGCCGGCGATCTCGGCGGACCGAGGAAGAAGAAGGCGTCGGGGAGGTGCTTGGAGGCGTCCGGTGTCGCGTGAGTCAACGAGGAGGTCGAGGACGGCAGCGCGGAGCTAATGGTGACGACTACGGCAAATGGCGGCGAGGACGGCGTTCGGCCATCGCGGGAGAGGGTGAGGGAGACGAGGGGGAGAGAGGGGAGGAGTGCAGGGAGGTGATGGCGTCTCCGTGGCGCTCGGATGGGGACGAGGAGGCAGCAGGAGGTGGAAGCAGGAGGTGGCCGCGGGTGCACGCGCCGGCGACACGCCTCTGCCTACTGGCAGAGGTGGGTGACGACTGGCACAGGCCAGGTGGGCCGGGCCAGCACAGGTGAGGCCCAGGTGGGTCTCTCCCTCTCTCTCTTTTCTGATTTCTTTCCTTTTTCTATTTTTCTGCAACTGTTGGGCTTTATTAAAAATACCAGGGCATTACAATAAATCATAAAATTAATCATGGCCACTGCTTAGAATATATCCAACATCAAACATTTTAGTTTATGATTATTTGAGCATTTAAAATATTTTATAGCATTTAAATGCCCAAATTCAAATACTTATGATTTAATTCAGAGAATCCAGAATGTCCTAGAAAAGAGTGCACCATTTTTGCCAGGGGTTTTAGCCCAATCCAGAAATGATGAACTTTTTGTGAAGGGCATTTTGGGTTCATTGAAAATAATTTTAGTAAACCCTAGTTGTTTCCAGGGGGTGCTGGGGATTCTGTCATCCCCATTTCAAATTTAAAAGGAAATTAAACATGATGCACACTCTAATGCTTGAACTAGCTAGGGTGTGACAACTCACCCCCACTCAAAAGAATCTCGTTCCGAGATTTAGGATCCTCCGGAAAGGAGGTGGGGTACTTGAGTTGAAGACGATCCTCCCTTTACCAAGTGGCTTCTTTCTCGGAATGGTGTGACCATTGAACCTTGAGAAACTTGATATTATGACGTCGAGTGGTACGCTCGGCTCGATCAAGGATACGAACGGGATATTCCCGATATGAGAGGTTATCTTGTAGATCAAGCGTTTTGTGGTCCACTTCACGAATAGGATCCGCGAAGCAACGCCTGAGTTGAGAAACGTGGAAGACATCATGAACTCTGGAAAGATGCGAAGGTAGTTCCAGTTGGTAGGCAACTTCTCCTTGTTTGGCAAGAATGCGAAAGGGTCCGATGTAATGAGGAGCCAATTTGCCTTTGATACCGAAACGATGGGTTCCCTTTAACGGAGTAACCCGAAGGTAGGTCTTCTCGCCGACTTCATAAGTCATAGGCTTATGTTTACGATCATATTGAATCTTTTGACGAGATTGGGCTGTTTTCAATTTCTCACGAATAACGCGAACCTGCTCTTCTGCTTCCTGAATCATATCCGGGCCAAAGAGTTGTCTTTCCCCGGTTTCTGACCAGTTAAGAGGCGTTCGACATTTTCGTCCATAGAGAACTTCGAAAGGAGCCTTGCCCAAGCTAGCTTGATAACTATTCTTATAAGCAAACTCCGCGAATGGAAGGCATTTCTCCCAACCCATTCCGAATGAGATAATAGAAGCTCGGAGCACATCTTCCAGTATTTCATTGACTCGCTCTACTTGACCACTTGATTGAGGATGGAAGGCGGTGCTAAAAGAGAGACGAGTTCCCATAGCATTTTCGAAACTTTCCCAAAATCGAGAGGTGAAGAGACTCCCACGGTCTGAGTTAATTTCCAATGGAACACCATGAAGAGACACTATTCGGGAGATGTATAAATCGGCTAGCTGGCTAGCGGTGATACTCTCACGAACAGGTAGAAAGTGGGCTACCTTGGAAAGATGGTCGATCACGACGAAGATGGCATCATTCCCTCTCTTGGTCCTGGGAAATCCAGTGATGAAATCCATACTGATTTTATCCCATTTCCACTCGGGAATAGCCAAAGGTTGAAGGGTGCCAGCAGGCCGTTAATGCTCTGCTTTAACACGACGACAAACGTCACAATTAGCAATGTATTGAGCGATTTCTCTCTTCATCCTAGTCCACCAAAACCTCTGGCGTAGGTCTTGATACATTTTAGTACTACCGGGATGAATGGTGAGAGGGGATTCATGAGCTTCCTTAAGGATTAGCCGCCTCAGGTTTCGTGCCTTCGGAACCACTAGGCGATTTCCAAAGTATATGACACCTTGATCATCAATGGAGAAACAATTCGCGACTCCTTTCTTAATGCTTCTCTTAATACGGGAGATTCCTGGATCTACCTTTTGTGCCTTGATGATCTGATTCGTAAGGGTAGGTTTCGCCACCAGGGTGGATAGGAATCCTCGAGGAACAATGTGAAGATTAAGCTTACGAAATTCCTCATGGAGAAGTGGTTGACTTTGTTGTAACATCAGGTTGTTACAATAGGACTTACGACTTAGTGCATCAGCCATGACATTGGCTTTGCCCGGGGTGTAAGTTATTCCTAAGTCGTAATCCGAGATCAACTGGACCCAATGTCTTTGCCTGAGATTCAAATCTGGTTGGGTGAAGATATATTTCAAACTATGGTGATCGGTGAAGATCTCACAACGATTACCGAGGAGGTAATGTCGCCAAGTTTTAAGTGCATGGACTATAGCTGCAAGCTCTAGATCATGTGTGGGATAATTTTCCTCATGTGGGTGTAATTGCCGTGAAGCATAGGCAATTACCTGACGATCCTGCATGAGTATGCAACCTAGTCCTTGTCACGAGGCATCGCAATAGATAATAAAGTCCTTGGAGAAATCTGGTGGTACCAGTATGGGAGCAGATGTCAGGCGTCTTCTCAGTTCCTGAAAGCTGAACTCGCACTGTGGAGTCCACTCGAACTTTTTATCTTTCTTGAGGAGTTCAGTTAGAGGTTTAGCAACCTTGGAGAAATTCTCGACGAAGCGGCGGCAATAGCTCCCTAAGCCAAGGAAGCTCCGAACTTGCTTGATCGTCTCAGGTGGAGTCCAATCAAGGACAGCTTGAACTCGCTCGGGATTGATAGCAATACCCTTACCAGAGATTACATGGCCTAGATAGGTCACTTCTGGCAACCAAAATTCACACTTGGAGAATTTGGCATAAAGGTGATGCTCTCGAAGTTTCATCAATACGAGCCTTAGATGTTCGGCATGTTCCTCTTCATTCTTGGAGTAGATGAGTATGTCATCGAGGTATACTACGACGAATTTATCCAAATACTCCATGAAGACCGAGTTCATTACCCGAGAGAAGGTAGCTGGGGCATTGGTTAAACCGAAGGACATAACGGTGTACTCGTATTGGCCATAACGAGTAACAAAGGCCGTTTTGGGAATGTACCTGTTTATGATTTTGATCTGATGGTAGCCTAACCTCAAATCCATCTTGGAAAAGACTGAGGATCCAGCGAGCTAATCATACAGATCGTTGATCCTGGGAAGCGGATACTTGTTCTTGATGGTGACCAAGTTGACAGGTCGGTAATCTACAACCATTCGATCCGTTCCATCCTTCTTTTTGACGAAGAGGACGGGGCAAGCCCAAGGAGAGGAACTAGGACGGATGAAACCCTTTTTCAAGGACTCATCGAGTTGGTTCTTAAGCTCGGCTAGTTCTAAGTGTGCCATCTTGTAGGGTCTCCTAGAAATTGGAATGGTTCCTGGAACAAGGTCTATCACAAACTCGACATCCCTGTCTGGTGGAACACCTGGCAGTTCTTCTGGAAAGACATCCGGAAAGTCTGGGACTACCGGAACATCCTCAAGGTCTGGAAGGGGGTTGGCATTTAGGGAGTGGCGCTTGGCCACTCGAGTTAAGACATTGACTGTCTTGCCCGATGGGTGAGTAAGTTGAACGGTTCTAGTGGCATCAATCTTAGCATAATGAGCTGACATCCAGTCCATACCCAAGATGATGTTTATGTCCGAGGACTTGAGAGCTATTAAGGATGCAAGGAAGACAAGTCTATTGACAAGAATTTCGTTCCCATGGCTTACTCTAGAAGTTTGCCATTTGGAACCCAGAGTTTGAATTACCATGGAAGTGGGCATGTCACAGAATGTCGTGTTATGCAATCGAGCATAGTTCTCGGATATGAATGAATGAGATGCTCCAGTATCGAAAAGAACAGATGTCGGATGGTAGTTAACAAGGAGCGTACCAAGGACGACGTTAGGATCCTCATGAGCCTCCTCGGCTGAAACATAGTTCACATGGCCATGTGTAGTGACCGGCTTGGCGTAGAATGTCTTTCCCGCTGGCTTACCACGGCCAACGGACTTTCCAGTTTGGGGGTTGTTGTTCTGGGGGCACTCTTGGCTATAGTGACCCAGCTCTCCACACTTGAAGCATGTCACCACATTGGGGTGTGGAGTAGCATTAGCAGCGGGGCCACCATAGGGCTTGGGCGGTGCAAACTGCTGGTTGGGACGAGGCACCTCAAAGGATGGCCTCGGGATGAACCTGGGTGGCAGTGCCGTGCTTGGGATCCACACTCGGCGCTTCTGAGCTCCAGAGCCGGATGAAGAGCCAAAATCACGGGAGTGCTTGCGTGAAGCGTCATAATCAGTCTGGCCTGTCTCAGCACTGATGGCTTTATTGACCAACTTCTGAAAGGAGGTGCACTCGTGCAGACGAAGATCGCGGCTAAGCTCAGGGCTAAGTCCCTTGCAGAACCTTGCGTGCTTCTTAGCATCAGTAGATACCTCTTCAGGGGCATAACGTGCCAGATTCCCAAATTCATGACTATATGCATCCACAGTCAGTCTTCCTCGGGTGAAATTGCAGAACTCCTCTCTCTTGCGATCCATGAGACCTTCCGGAATGTGATGCTCACGGAAAGCCTCACTGAATTCAGCCCAAGTAGTAATTTGGCCGACCGGGCACATAGCTTCGAAGTTTTCCCACCAAAGGCTAGCAGGGCCTTCGAGGTGATAGGCAGCATAAGTAACCTTGTCGGCTTCGGCTACGTTGGCAGAATGTAGCTTGTGGGTAATGCTGCGAAGCTAGTCATCCGCGTCGAGGGGTTCGACGGAATGGTTAAACTTTGGTGGGTACAGCTTGATAAAGTCATTGATTGACACCAAGTCATTTCGCGGGTGGCGTGCAGTGTTATGCTCAATCCGCTCTAGCAGGCGGTTAGTCTCACGCTTGTTTCTTTCCGCCTCCAGCATCACTTCGGCCAGAGAGGGCGGGTGAGGCAGATTTTTACCCCTAGATGCACTGTCTTCCCCCTGCTCCGGGGCAGCAGGGTTGCTGCGGGTGTTGACCATCCTAGGAGAAAACAAGACAACGGTTTAGATAAGGATGGCTCAAACTTAGCAAGGAAGTGCAGAATGTAATGGATAACACGGAATGCAGAGATGTTCATCCGTATGTCATGGTAATATAAAACTGCCAAATATATACCAATGGTCATACACATCATATATAGTTTAGTACAAGCCCAGGCTATAGTACAACTATGATGAAAGACGTTCCATCTCATTGGAGGCATTCCAAGCTCCTATACATTATTTGTCTACACCTCCGGAATTGATTACACACCAAGTCATATTCCACAAGTCACGCAGGACAGTGGAGATACAACTATTACAACACTAGTGATACTACTACTAACTCAGACAGCTCCGTAGTAGTCCTCATAGAAGTCACCTCCATAGCCTGGAAGTTCAACGTGATCATCCGAGAACAGACGGTCCTGAGGAGCTTGTGGACCAAAGGGGCTAGGATGAGGTCTTGGACCAACAAACGGCGGCCTGCGGGGACCACGGGGTGGGGTGATGCCTCCCACATCACGCCAATCCACCATGTCTGGCAGAGAAGATCTCACAGGATACAGATCCCTTGTATCCATACATCTAGCTTGCACCGCAGGTGCAAACCGAGTCAATGTGGCCCAATGATCAGCACGGGTATTGAAAATCTCCAGCCTCAAGGCCCGACTCTCGCGGTCCTTATCTTCGAGCATCTCAGCAGTGGTACGAGTTAATGAGTCCTCCTGAGTGGAGTCAGCATAGATAGCCTGAAGATACCCTTGCGCTCCCGGAAGTGAAGCTGGCATGTAACGGAAGTCGGTGTTCCGAAGCAGGCCAGTCCGGACTCGCATGATGGTCATCATGGAATAGGAAGCATCCTGCACAGCCATCTCAACAGTAACCCCGAGTCCATAGGAATAGTGAAGGGGCTCGGTAGATCTAGGATAAGAAGGAAATATCCTGACGGTGCAGAAATATTGGCTTTGATTAAAGTCTCGGAATTTCTCTTCGACGGTGTATTCGGGATACCAACGGTAACCCGTCTCGATCATTACCCGGACTAACATAGCAGTATGACCGGGCACGTCGAGGCATCGGGTCAGGCGAACCACTTGGTTTTGAGCACGGTTGGCCATCTGAAAGCACAACCAAAATGCAAAGACATTAGAATTTCTAGGGAAAATTGGACAGCATAACAGCTGTAAATGCTCAGAAAAAGATTTGAGACATCCACAACAGTTTGCAATACCACTCAACAACATCATATCAAGGTTCTGATCCAAATAGCAACATACTAAAAATAGTAGAAACTGAACTGGGGCTGGTAACAACAATCCTATAAGCTACTACAGATTAGTAACACGTGAACCTGATAGAAGAAGAGAGCCTAGTCCTTAACCCACGTTGAATGAGAAGAGAATGACTCAGATCAGAGGTCATAAGGTAAAGGAGTAAAAGAGCCTTACGTTCACTCCCACAATCAATTCCCCTACATATAACTAAAGCATTTCTAGACTCGACATCGACCAGTTTGGCTCAACGAACCTACAGGCAGTCTGGCTCTGATGCCAACGCTGTCAGGACCCCGATTCCAAGCCACATCGATCTAGCCGGTAACACCTCATATCACTTTGCGGCCTCACGCACAGTATCCCACGGGTGTCGCCTTACCATGGCCCGGGACCGTTTGCGCCTTTTGGCTCACGTATATGATAGTGTCGCTAGCATCCATATGACAGAGAACCCGGGCCGACATGGCTAGTCATGAACCCAAAGCGGCACAGACCTATGGAGACAGGCATACATGAATCACATCGAGCATGTTGGTCATCAGCGAGTGATTCCGGGCTGTAGCACTGGGCTAACAGGACTCCGGGGGAACCCGGGCTGTAGCAGGCTAGGCAGGACTCCGGATGTCACCGCGTGACATTTCCCCGAAGGGACAGACATAGGAACAACGTGAAACACATACCGGCCAGTCAAGTGTCCTGAGCAGTAGTGCTGGGCTAGCAGGACTCCGGTGAACCGGGCTGTAGCGGACTACTATGGCTCGAGGAACACTAGACTACATTTCCCCATAAGAAAGGCTGCCAAGGATAAACGACTAGATTGTCGGATCCCACTCATACCAAGAATTTCAATCATACACACAATATGCCCGATATGAGTACATACAACATGGCATCACAACAAAACTCTAAAACTCAAGTACTTTATTTAAAGGCTCCAGAGAGCCATACATAACATGTTCATATAGATAGGGGTCACATGACCCAACACTCAAGTCATACAATCATACAAGCAAAAGCGGAAGCAACTAGTCTGAGTACAGACACTAGAAAGAAAGAAGGCTTCTCGAAGCCTGTCTATCTACATAGGGCCCTCCATGGCCAAGATCACCACCTGGGTGGCTAGTCACTCGTCGACATCAAGGTCTACGTAAAACCCATCGGAGGGGGCGGTGTTGTCGTCTGAAAACAATAAATAAGCAAACATGAGTACAAGGTACTCAGCAAGTCTTACAACAGAACCTACTATACATGCTCATTCTCAAGAAGGTGGTGGGGTTATTGCAGCAAGCCAGCTTTGACTCTTGGCTAAGCTATCCTACGGAACTCCGCTAATAAAATAGTTTTCGCACACGAGTCCACTACTCACCAACACAATACTCCACCGTGGATCCTCCCTCGTCATCCTACGAGAGGGCCATCCTCGGTACTCACACTTATCTTGAGTCTTTTAGTAGTATCCATTAACTTGTCTATGAACTGTATAGGCAACCAAGTAGTCCTTTACCGCAGATGCGGCTATTCGAATAGATGATGTTAACCCTGCAGGGGTATACTTCTACATACACGCTTTCACCACTTACCGCCGTTTACACGACATGTACTCGGCAACCTTCAAGCGGAAGCTCAGCGAGGGTGTCGGCCACGGCCTACCTAAACACTTAAGTCTCTAGTCCAGGTTTATCGTCTATCCAGGTTCCATCTGCAGGGAGTCCGGCGGAGGTTTCCACATACGGCCCCGAATGATGTGAACAGGGTTCCCGAGACACCAAACGGGTGACTCGGTACACCATGCCACGGTGTATCTACCGCAACATAGCCCACCCCTAGGGTCAGCGCTACGCACGGCCGCCAACACATAACCTACAAACACCAGAAACTATTTGCAACTCCTGGACTGAGTACTAGGGTATTTAAGAAGCCGAGAGGGTCCATTGGTTTCGGGCCCAATGTACGATAGTAACTACATCTTAAATCACACATACAGATCTCAGTTCTTATGGCCGGTCTCAATGAAACAACCCACCATGTACTCCTACATGGCCTCTCATCGATACCTTTACCAAAACATGTTCAACACATCCCTCACATTACCGACATAAACATTTCACTCTAGCCCATCACCCAGATGAACCTGACCTGACGCAAATCTAAGCATAGCAGGCATAGCAAGGTAGGAATCACATACATGGGTCAATCAACTCCTGCACATGCTAGTGGGTTTCATCTAGTTACTGTGGCAATGGCAGGTCATGCAGAGGATAAGGGTTCAACTACCGTGGCACACAGCAGTTTGAATCACGTTGTCTTAATGCGGTAAACAAGAGTAGAAGCGAGAACATGGGCTTGTATCGGAATGATCAATGGGTTGCTTGCCTGTTGTAGAGGTAGTAGGGTACTGCCCTTCAGACGGATACTCGGGGTTATCCTCGGAGGCAGAACCTACCACGAAAGACACACCGAACATAATCAACACATGGCAATATGCAACAATATGATGCATGCTATGACATGGCAAGATGAAAGTGTCTTGGCCTAATGCAAGCTAAAACAGAAGGGGATGAACTCATCTGAATCAAAGATTCAAATATTAGCTCATTAAACATGGCCTTATTAGTGCATTACCTTATTCTACTTAAACAACAAAGTTAACTTGTTTTTCATGCATGAAACCATTACAGATGGATAGATTAAATTTTTCTAATCATTTTTCATATATAAATCTTTGCATTTGGAGCTATGGTTGATTTTCTATGATTTTTAGAAGTTTTGACTATTTTTTGAATTTCCTATTAAAGAATAAATCCAGTAATTGAATTAATGCATCAGCATGACATAGATGTGACGTTAGCGGGTCAAATGGGTCGGCCAGGTCAAACCTGACTGGTGGGCCCTCTCTGTCAGTGACTCAGCTAATTAACAGAGTTAAATTAACTCTAATTAACTGTCAGTGGGGCCTAGGCCCACATGTCAGTGTCTGAACTAATTAAATTTAGGTAAAACTAATCCTAAACTAATTAGCAGACCGGCCTCACCTGTCATAGACTTAGGGGGGGTCTACCTGGGCCCACACAGGGGTCAAACAGAGTCAAACTAGCCGGTGGCTTGACGCCGGCAACGACAGACGCGGCGGAGGGGCTCGGGTTTGCGTCTCCGGCGACCAAATCGATGACGGGGAGTAGCTACGTGACGTGGGAGCGAGCCACGTCATTTGGTGGAGAAAGTGGAGCTCGAGGAGGCTTGGAACAACGCCGGGGACGACCTTGGCGGTCGCTGGAGTTCGGGCGTGGATGAACCCGATGCTACGGGGCACGGCGAGGCGCGGGGAGTGGTGCGTTAGGCTCCTGGGAGCGCGTGGAAGACGAAGGCGTGCTCGGATTCGAGCTTACACGCTTGTGGCCATGGCGGCGACATGGCCGGCGGAGCCGAGCTCTCGGCTTCGATGGCAGAGGGGGTTGGAGGACGCGGACGAGCGCGGGGAGAGGAGGAAATGGTGGCGGAGCTCACAGCGGTTGCAGAACGCGTCTCAGCGGGCTCAGGGGAGGTCGGACATCGTCGGGGCGTTGCCGGCGATCTCGGCGGACCGAGGAAGAAGAAGGCGTCGGGGAGGTTCTTGGAGGTGTCCGGTGTCGCGTGAGTCAACAAGGAGGTCGAGGACGGCAGCACGGAGCTAATGGGCTTGTCGGAGAGGCGAGGGGGTGGCTCTGGTGACGACTACGGTGAACAACAGCGAGGACGGCGTTCGGCCATCGCGGGAGAGGGTGAGGGAGACGAGGGGGAGAGAGGGGAGGAGTGCAGGGAGGTGCTGGCATCTCCGTGGCGCTCGGATGGGGATGAGGAGGCAGCAGGAGGTGGAAGCAGGAGGTGGCCGCGGGTGCACGCGCCGGCGACACGCCTCTGCCTACTGGCAGAGGTGGGTGACGACTGGCACAGGCCAGGTGGGCCGGGCCAGCACAGGTGAGGCCCAGGTGGGTTTCTCTCTCTCTTTTCTCTTTTATTTCCTTTTTCTATTTTTCTGCAACTGTTGGGCTTTATTAAAAATACCAGGGCATTACCATAAATCATAAAATTAATCATGGCCACTGCTTAGAATATATCCAACAGCAAACATTTTAGTTTATGATTATTTGAGCATTTAAAATATTTTATAGCATTTAAATGCCCAAATTCAAATACTTATGATTTAATTTAGAGAATCCAGAATGTCCTAGAAAAGAGTGCACCATTTTTGCCAGGGGTTTTAGCCCAATCCAGAAATGATGAACTTTTTGTGAAGGGCATTTTGGGTTCATTGAAAATAATTTTAGTAAACCCTAGTTGTTTCCAGGGGGTGCTGGGGGTTCTGTCATCCCCATTTCAAATTTAAAAGGAAATTAAACATGATGCACACTCTAATGCTTGAACTAGCTAGGGTGTGACACGTTGTCACTTCTGATGTGCTTGATCTTGATGCCATAGTTCGTCATGGGATGATTGGCAAATCGTCTAAAGACATCCCGCACTCCAGTCTTGTAGAGAATTATATGCACCCAGGTATATCTTGAGTAATCATCAACAATAACGAAGCCATAGAGACAAGCGGTGGTAGTAAGAGTAGAGTAATGAGTAGGGCCGAATAGGTCCATGTGAAGCAGCTCGAAGGGACGTGATCTCATCATGATTGTCTTCGAGGGATGCTTGGCCCTTGTCATCTTACTAGCTTCGCAGGCACCACACAGATGATCCTTCTTGAACTTGACACCCTCGATGCCTACGACATGCTTCTTCTTTGCGAGAGTGTACAAGTTCCTCATGCCAGCATGCCCTAGCCTCCAATGCCAAAGCTAGCACTCTGAAGCTTTTGCTAGAAGACATACGGCCAATTGTGGTCCTGCTAAGAAATCTACCATGTACAAATCGTCCTTTCGATATCCTTCAAAGACTTGCTTTTACCAGTGTCAGCAAATGTGATGTGACTCTTGTCAGATGGTCGTAGGGTTGAGTCCATGAGAAGACTCCGATCACCGGTCATGTGGTTAGTGCATCCACTGTCCATAATCCACTCAGAAGCCTTTGGTGTCATACCCTACAGTGCAGTTTGGGGGCTAGGCTTCACCAAGGGAAGTGTGAAGCATAAACATTTGTCGAACAAGCATATTATCAAAGTTCAGATCACAGTTAGGATTAGTAGGACGTATGTCAAGGAATCCTAGGATGAAATACATAATAATACCATTTGGGCATTTTATCTTGCGCCCCACAAGACGTTTAAGGTCCCCAGCATAAGCATCAGACGCCTTTGATTTCAGGCTGGAGACCTTTCCCTGCAAAAGAGAGTTAATTTTTCTTAGCCACCCACATCCTCAAGGGTGGCTTCAAAGCAATGAGTATAAGTGCAGCAACTGAGAACTTTGGCTTTGGAGCCCTAGCAAATAGCCTTGCAGGAGGTGAATAATACTCATAAGAATAAGCAGAGTAGTTCTTGGTCTTATGAACATGGCGGTTTGATGAAACACACTCATATTCATAGGCTTGAGTATGGTTTCCCTACAAAACATTGGTGTTAGGGTGACTCTGGTGAGTCCTCTGCCTGTATGAAGCCTTTGGACCATATGAAGCCTTTGGTTTGGGGTTTGTCTTCTTCCCAGGTGGTGTCATGATGACATTCACCTGAAGATTCTCAATACAACTTTTGGGTACCCAGATCTTCTTCAAAGGTGGTCCATTCCTACAGTTAGTACCAATATACCTGGCAAACACTTCACCATTCTCATTCTTAAACAGTTTATAGTTTGCATCAAAGGATTCATCAATGATAATCGGGTTAGCACAAGTGAAACCAGATAAGGTAGATGGATCCACTAAAGGTCCCTTTGCAGCAACCCATGTGGTTTTCGGGTACTGCTCAGGCTTCCAGTAAGAACCATCAACATTCATTTTCCTCTCGAACCCTACACCCTCTTTCCTAGAGTTTCAGTTCAGAATCTATATCTTGAGGACATTACATAGTGTCTGATGCCCTTTGAGACTTTTGTACATTCCTGTCTCAAGAAAGTCTTCAACCTTGCATTGTCATCATCAATAGTAGTGCTATCCTCAGCAGAGGGGTTAGTTACCACATCAGCAGTTGAAGATATTGCAATAGTAGCAGCAGTAGAACATCCAGCAATAGAGATAACATTATCACGCTCAAGACATTTTAAACATGGTGGCTCAAAGTCTTCCTGAGCGAAACTGATCTGTTGAGCGCGGAGTGACTCGTTCTCCTTTTTAATATCTTCATGAGCCGATCTCAAGTTCTCAAGCTCTTGCTTCCTTTGAAGAAAATCATAGGAGAGCCTTTCATGAGTAGTTGAGAGTGTATCATGACGACTTGCAAGTTCCTCGTACATAACTTGAAGATTTTTAATGTCTTCAATTAAGGACTGAGTCCGAGTCATTTCCGCTTCCAACAAGTCATCACTTTTATCTAGCAACTTTTGAATATGTTCCATAGCATTTTGTTGTTCTGTTGCAATTTTAACAAGTGTTTTGTAGCTAGGTTTAGATTCACATTCACATTCAGCATCATCTTCACTTGATGTTGGAAAGTAAGCATCGCATGAGTTTACCTTGGCACCACGTGCCATGAAGCAGTAGGTAGGAGAAGATGGCTTAGGTTCGGGAGTCAACATTTTGAGAAACTCCTTGAATTCGAGGAACCATGGGTCCTGACATGTTCGATAACCTTCATAGACGTCAGAGATCCGGTCCCATATAAGCTTTGCATTGCATAGATGCATGACGCGCCTGAACTCATCTCTTAACAAACAGGGGCATATAACAGCCTTCGCCTTTGTATCTAGAAGGGTGTACTTCTGAATATCGTCAGCACGCGCCATCTCGCATAAATTGGTGAGACCGATCTCCGTAACAGTCCAAAGCTCACTGTCCATAGCTAGAAGGCGCTTCCTCATCATACCTTCCATCGGGGATAATCATGACCATCAAAAATGGGGCATGCAGCGGAGACCTTGATTGTCCCTGCAGTCGACATACCTAAATGTAAGTGCATCTAGTGCCACCCCTAGTTGATTTTGGAGTATTGACGACAAACCTAGTTGAGGGACTAATGTGTTTGTGAGAATTGCAGGATAACACAGGTAGAAGTCCCTCATTGATTCGGTTTTCCTACCAGAGACGACCCCTAAAAATGTATGAAGACATTGATGTCAAAGGTGGTATGTGAAGATATTCACATTGAAGACTATGACAAGAGAAGACATTGCATGAAGCATATGGAGCTCGAAGACTCAGATCTTTCATAGTTCTTTTTCTTCTTTACTGAGTCATAGGAACCACCGTACTGTTAAGTGGGGTCCAAGAGAACCAGTCAGAATGACTGAAGTGATGCTTAACCAAAACCTATGTCTTCGAGTGAAGACTATGAGAGCAAATCTTGTCTACAGTCGGACAAGTCAGCTTTGCTTGTAGCCCAAGTAAAGTTGTCGTGTGTGTTTGAAATCTGACCATTGGAACACGTGTTAGTTCCTTAGTGACCAGGGTCATTTCGGACAAATCAGGTCGGGTTGCCTAGTGGCTATAAATAGCCCACCCCCTACAACCATAAACGGTTGGCTGCTCAGAGTTAGAGTATGGCTTTTGTCGTTTGAGAGCAACCCACCTCGAAGCCTTTGAGAGAGAATTCCTTGCAAGGATAAAGCCCTAACCACCCAGAGCCAAAGAGTGTTAGGCATCACTTAAGTCTTCTTGTCTGTGTGATCTGAAGACTTATTACACTTGAGGACTGTGAATCCTCTAGCCGGTTAGGCGTCGCATTCTGAGCATCCAAGAGTCATTGTGGATCGCCGGTGAACAAAGTATGTGAAGGTTTGGGAGTCTACCTTGAAGACTTACCAGAGTGATTGGGCGAGGTCTGTGTGACCTTAGCTCAAGGGGAATACGGTGAGGACTGGGTGTCCTGAGCTGCGTGTTCAGGACTGGGTGTCCGGGACTGTGTGTCCTCAGGTTTAAATACCTAGCCGCCCTAACCAGATGTACAGTTGTCACAGCAACTGGAACTGGTCCAACAAATCATTGTCTTCAACGAGTCACTGGTTTCATCCTTCCCTTCCCTTTACTTACTGCTGGTCCTTGTGAAGCCATTGTATGATTGCACTATCTTTTGTCTTCATTGAGTGACTGCTTGTTCTAATTGGCTTCATAATATCTTCCTACATGATCCTTACTACCTAGCTGCTATTAGTCATTGTGCTTTCACTTCATTGAATACTTGACTATGGTTTGCCTAGTGTAGTCTACCTTCCGCTGCATGGTAATAGGTTTATTTCTATCGTTTGTCTTCGAAACTTCCACGTTTTGAAGACTTTCATAAATATCGCCTATTCACCCCCCTAGTCGATATAACGCACTTTCAATTGGTATCAGAGCAAGGTACTCCCTTGTTCTGTGTGATTCAGTTGAACCACCTGGAGTTTTAGCTATGTCGACTGCAGGGATAATTAAAGTCTCCGTTGCGTGCCCCATCTTCGATGGAACTGAATATCCCTACTGGAAGAATAAGATGCGCATGCATCTTGAAGCCATTGACGTCGACCTATGGTATGTCGTCAAGAACGGCGTTCCCAAGGCTGGAGAAGGTGTCACTGCTGCTGACGTCAAGAAGTTCGTTCAACTGGACTCTACTGCCAAGAATATCATCTGTGGTCATCTGACCAAAGGACAGTATGGCCGCGTGAGTGCTTTGGAAACATCTAAGCTAGTCTGGGACTGGCTCTCCAAGGTCGAGATCAGAGAATCAGTGTCCTTCGTAACCTCTTCAACCGCTTCAGGAGAAATGACAATGAGAATGTCCAGCTCACGTTTGATCGACTCACTGACATCACAAATGAGCTTTAAGCCCTCGGCGCTACTGAGATCACCAAGCATGAAGTCGTCAAGACACTCCTGAGATCACTTGACAGTTCGTTTGACACCCTAGCCCTGATGATTCAAGAATGTCCTGATTTCAAGACACTCGATCCATCTGACATACTTGAGAGGCTCAACACACATGAGTTTCAGCTTTCTGAGAAAAGAGATATCTACGGTCCCAACTATGGGCGAACTCGTGCCTTGAAGGCAAAAGTTGTCTCCTCATCTGAAGAAGAATCTGATAGCAGTTCTGATGATCCTGAAGACATTGGAAAGGTGCTTGCTATGCTTGTGAAGAAGTTCCAAAAATTCACCAAGAAGAAAGGCTTCAGAAAGTCTTCACGATCAAGCTCAAGGAATGATGAAGCTTCTGCTCATGACTACAAGAAGAAAACATGCCACAAGTGCAAGAAACCTGGCCACTACATCTGTGAGTGTCCGCAGTGGAACATTGAGAACAAGAAGAAAAAGAAGAGCAAGGAGTATGATTCTGATGACAAGAAGAAGAAGAAATACTCAAAGTCTTCTTCCAAGTCCTCCTCAAAGTCTTCATCACACAAGAAGAGCTCATCTGGCAAGGCACGTGCGTTTGTTGGCAAGGAAATGGATTCAGAGGAGGAGTCCGCTTCTGAGGAGGTGGAGGTGGAGTCCAAGGAGGAGTCCGATTCTGGCGTTGCGAGTCTGGCTACAGCATACATTGCCAAGTCCATCTTCAACACTGAAGACAATGTCTCCATCACCGACACCGATGCAAATGACAAGGACTACTCCGCTCCTACCTACTGCTTCATGGCACGCGGTGCCAAGGTAAACACACGCACTACTCACTATCAAACATCTAGTGACGATAACTCTGATTGTGGTTCCAAACCCAGCTACAAAACACTCGCTAAAATTGCAACTGAACAACTGAAAACCATGGAACACATTCAAAAACTGTTAGACAAAAGTGATGATCTGTTAGACGCTGAAATGACTCGATCTCGGTCCTTAATTGAAGACATAAAAAATCTTCACGTTAAGTATGAGGAACTTGAAAGTCATCATGAAACGCTCTCAACAGCTCATGAAAGGCTTTCCTATGATTATCTTCAAAGGAAGCAAGATCTTGAGAAATTGAGAGCGGCTCATGAAGATCTTCAAAAAGAAAACAAGTCGCTTCGCGCCGAACAGATCAGTTCAGCTCAGGAAGGATTTGAAACACCATGTCTTAAATGCATTGAGCGTGATAATGCTACTTCTGTTGTTGAATGTTCTACTGCTGCTACTGTTGCAATATCTTCAACTATTGATGTGGGAACTAACCCCTCTGCTGAGGATACCACTGTTATTGCTGATGAGAATGCTAGGTTGAAGGCATTGCTTGAAACAGGGATGTACAAAAGTCTCAAAGGGCATCAGACACTATGTGATGTCCTCAAAAGGCAGATCCTGAACCGAAACCCTAGGAAAGAGGGTGTTGGGTTCGTAAGGAAAATGAATGCTGATGGCTCTTACTGGAAACTTGTGCAGTACCCCAAAACCACATGGGTTGCTGCAAAGGAACCTTCAGCAGATCCATCCACTCTATCTGGCTTCACTTGTGCTAACCCCATTGTCATTGATGAATACTTTGATGCAAACCATAAACTGTTTAAGGATCAGAATGGTAAAGTGTTTGCCAGGTATATTGGTACTAACTGCAGGAATGGACCGTCTATGAAGAAGATCTGGGTACCCAAAAAGTGTTTGGAGAATCTTCCTGTGAATGTCATCATGACACCACAGGTGAAGAAGACAATCCCCAGACCACAGGCTTCATACGGTCCAAAGGCTTCATATAGATAGAGGACTCACCGGAGTCAAACTAACACAAATGTTTTGCAGGGAAGCCATACTCAAGCCTATGAATATGAGCGCAGTTCATCAAACCGCCATGTTCATAAGACCAAGAACTATTCTGCTTGTTCTTATGAATACTATTGTCCTCCTGCAAGACTTCTCGCTACAAAGCCAAAGTTCTCAGATGCTGCACTTAGACTCATTGCTTCGAAGCCACCCTTGAAGATGTGGGTGGCTAAGAAAGCTTAACTCTCTTTTGCAGGGAAGGGTCTCCAGCAGAAAACCAAAATCGTCTGACGCTATTGCTGGGGACCGTAAACATCTTGTAGGGCGCAAGATCAAATGCCCAAATGGTCTTACTATGTACTTCGTTCCTGAATCGCTTGCTACTCGCCCTATCAGTCCAAATCTCGATCTAAGCTTTCATAACCCACTGGTTCATCAAATGTTTTTGCTTCACAATTCTATTCGTGAAGCCTATCCCCCTAACTGCACTGTAGGGTACGACACCAGCAACTTCAGAATGGATTATTGATAGTGGGTGTACCAATCACATGACTGGCAAGAGAAGCCTTCTTATGGACTCAACCTTACGTCCATCCGACAAGAGTCACATCACATTTGCTGACACTGGTAAAAGTAAGGTATTGGGTCTAGGTAGAGTTGCAATCTCAAGGGATCAACACATGGATAAAGTCATGCTTGTTGAATCCCTTGGTTTCAACTTAATGTCTATCTCAATGCTTTGTGATTTAAACATGATTGTGATGTTTGGAAAATATCGTTGCCTTGTTCTAATGGAATCTGACAAGTCTCTAGTGTTTGAAGGGTATAGGAAAGATGATTTGTACGTGGTAGATTTCTCAACAGGACCACAACTTGCCGTATGTCTTCTGGCAAAAGCTTCAGAATGCTAGCTCTGGCATCGGAGGCTAGGGCATGCTGGCATGAGGAACCTCCACACCCTTGCAAAGAAGAAGCATGTCATAGACATCGAGGGCGTCAAGTTCAAGAAATATCACTTATGCGGTGCCTATGAAGCAGGAAAGATGACGAGGGCAAAGCATCCCTCGAAGACAATCATGACAACAACTCGACCCTTCGAACTGCTCCACATGGATCTTTTCGGTCCCACTCATTACTCAACTCTTACTACTACTGCTTGTCTCTATGGCTTTGTCATTGTTTATGATTATTCTAGATATACTTGGGTGCACATAATCCTCTACAAGACTGAAGTGCAGGATGTCTTCAGATGCTTCGCCAATCGAGCAATGAACAACTATGGCGCCAAGATAAAGCACATCAGAAGTGACAATGGCACTGAATTCAAGAACACTGGCCTTGATACATATCTTGATACTTTGGGCATCACACATGAATTCTCAGCTCCGTACATGCCACAGCAGAACGGCATCGTCGAACGCAAGAACAGAACACTCATTGAGATGGCCCGAACGATGTTTGATGAATACAAGACTCCAAGAAAATTCTGGCCTGAAGCCATTGATACTGCATGCCATACAATCAATCGTGTTTATCTTCACAAGCTTCTGAACAAGACATATTATGAGCTCCTTACTGGCAAGAAGCCAAATGTCAGTTACTTCAAAGTATTTGGCGCCAGGTGCTGGATCAAGGATCCACATCACACTTCAAAATTTGCACCAAAAGCACATGATGGTTTTATGCTTGGATATGGAAAGGATTCGCACTCCTATAGAGTCTTCAATCTCTTTTGTTATAAAGTGGTTGAAACAGTGGATGTTCGGTTCGATGAGACTAACGGTTCACAAAGAGAGCAACTGCCAAATGTGCTAGATGAAGTTCCATCCAGTGAATCAATCAAACTTATGGGAACTGGAGAAATCATACCCTCTGAAGCTCAACTTGAAGAGGAACTTATCATCTCCGCACCTGATCAACCTGAAGACAATGCTCAGCCTGAAGACAAAATCCCTCTAACAATGCAATGATCAGCAAGAACAAAATCTTCGCCCTGTACATCCCCGTGTTGCAAATGAAGTGCCGATTGAGAGAATAATTGATAGCATCAATGCACCCGGTCTGCTCACTCGCTCAAGTGCAACACAGCTAGCAAATTTCTATGGGCACTTCAAATTCGTCTCAACAACAGAACCCAAGAAAGTTGAAGAAGCCTTCATGTAACCTGAATGGATTCAAGCTATGCAAGAAGAGCTTCAACAGTTTGAGCTGAATAATGTATGGGAACTGGTTAAGCGTCCTGATCCTCGGAAGAACAATATAATAGGCACCAAATGGATATACCGCAACAAGCAAGATGAGCATGGTCAAGTTGTCAGAAACAAAGTTCGTCTCGTTGCTCAAGGATATACTCAAGTGGAAGGGATTGACTTCGATGAAACATTTGCTCCCGTGGCTCGACTTGAAGCCATACGCAAACTGATGGCCTATGCAAATCATCATAACATACTTCTATATCAAATGGATGTGAAGAGCGTATTTCTTAATGGCAAGATTGAAGAAGAAGTGTATGTTGCACAACCGCCTGGCTTTGAAGATCCAAAACATCCTGACATGGTATACAAGCTCAACAAGGCACTGTATGGCCTCAAACAAGCCCCTCGGGCTTTGTATGACACACTCAAACACTTCCTGAAGAGCAAAGGCTTCACACCTGGTTCCCTCGACCTCACTCTCTTCACGAAGACATATGATGGTGAACTGTTTGTGTGCCAAATATATGTGGATGACATTATCTTCGGCTGCACCAATCAGAAATACAATGAAGAATTTGTATATATGATGCAAGAGCAATACCAGATGTCCATGACGGGAGAGCTGAAGTTCTTCCTTGGTCTTCAAATACGACAACAACGCAACGGCATCTTTATATCTCAAGAGAAGTATCTCAAAGATTGCCTGAAGAAGTTTGGTATGCAAGACTGCAAAGGCTTCACGACGCCAATGCCAGCCAAACATCATCTGGGTCCCGACGACAATGGTAAAGAGTTCGATCAAAAGGTATACCGCTCCATGATTGGTTCTTTACTTTATCTATGTGCATCTAGGCCAGATATTATGCTTAGTGTTTGCATGTGTGCTCGATTCCAAGCGGCACCAAAGGAATCGCATCACTTAGCTGTGAAGCGAATTCTTCGATATTTGGCTTACACCCCAACTCTAGGATTATGGTATCCAAAGGGCTCAGAGTTTGATCTAGTTGGATTCTCAGATGCTGATTATGCTGGTGACAAGGTGGATCGCAAGTCTACATCAGGCACATGTCATTTTCTGGGACGATCACTTGTATGTTGGTCTTCAAAGAAGCAAAACTGTGTATCCCTCTCCACTGCTGAATCTGAATACATTGCTGCTGGATCTTGCTGCGCTCAGCTTCTGTGGATGAAGTAGACACTCAAAGACTATGGCATTCATCTGAAGCAAGTGCCACTCTACTGTGACAACGAAAGCGCCATCAAGATTGCCAACAACCCAGTTCAGCACTCGAAGACAAAGCACATTGAGATTCGTCATCACTTTCTCAGAGATCATGTTGTGAAGGAAGATATTGATATCATACATGTCAACACTGAAGAGCAATTGGCAGATATCTTCACCAAGCCCTTGGATGAGAAGAGATTTTGCAAGTTACGGTGTGAGCTAAATATCATGGAATCCTCAAATGTCCTATGATCAGGCACACATCCTAACACTTATGCATATTGATGACTTAGATGTGCAACACACGAAGTAAAGTATATCTTCAATCAATGAACACATGCATTCTAAGTGTGAATACATTAATGAGGAATTTCACTTCGGAGCGCCACCATAATTGTGCGACGTGTCTGGGTCTAATACTTCCTATACGGTGGGTAACGCCACCACCAAATGTTCTGTTTGAAGTGTTTCACTCATGGCGTTACATTTTCTATGTCTTCATATTTGGTCTGGCTTCAATCTCAACATGTCCTCATGATAATCTTCACTATGTTGATTATATATATATACTGGTGTCCTGTCCTCTACAACATTCACTTATAGCTATGTCTTCTTGTTGAATCTTTTGAACTAAGTGAATGTGATCGGACCCTAACCTCTCTATGCTTTCTATCTCAAACTCTATCTCTCCAAATCATATGCATTCTCTTGAAACTGTCAAATGTCTTCTCTACATCCTTGTCAGCAGAAGATACAAAGACAAACATTAAGTCCACTTTCAATGCTAATTCCTTCACCTGAAACCCGGAGAAGTGGGAACGACCACCCGACAATCCAGGCGTGCGTGGGGCGTGGAACAACCTCCGATATGCTGCATGATGGCCACGTATTCCTCGGATGTGAATCGCCAGGGGCACCGGTGTAATAACACTGTGCCGCCCCTGTCCCTATAAATACACGCCACACCACAGTCATTATCTCTTCTTCCACACTCGCACGAACCCTAGCGCCACCGCTAGCCCTCGACGACGCCGGTGACAAAGTACTTAGCTGCCGCAACCTCTCCGACACCGTCTTCATGCTGACCGCGGACATCGTCTTCTCCGCCGTCGCCGTAGGTGTCCTCCGTTGCCAAGTTAGGGCACGGATGATTGAACTGCTCGGCCTCCTCTTCCACTCCGTCTAGCAGTTCCTTGTGTGGTAAATAAAAACCTCCTTTTTACGGCCCCTTTGATCCTACAGATTCGTCACTTTCTACCACAAGTGGTTTTTGTTCACACATGTTGGATCCACTTCATACTGCATCTCATAATATGCCTAGTATATTCACTTATGCTTCACAAAGTAGTTAGATTCCTCACTTGTACTGATCCGTGGATTCGCACAAATCTGGAACCAACTCCTTATCTATGAGTGAATGTCTTCGCACGATGAGGTCAATTTCTTCTAAACTGATTTATCTTCAAAATCTTCTGAGAATGCATATGACCTCTTCCCCTTCCCTCACACCTTAATGCTGTCACAGGTACATGTCCGTGGGAGAATTCACATGTGCAAGCGAAAGCCTTTGAAGCCTTTGAACATGTTGAAGCCATTCAGTTTGAAGTTCATGGCTGCAGAGAAATCAGTAAGGAAGGGTGGCAAACAGCGTCATGGGGGAACATCAAGAGATTTGCCTGATGACCTCTCAGAGCTTTACAAGACAGATCCTGAAGAGGATTACAATCAGCGCAAGACCCAAATCCAATGGATTCGAAGATATTGGGCAGAACAATGGTTCAAATACCGGTTTGTGACCTAGGAATATGCTGAGAAAAATGCCATCAAGCGACCGTGGGGAGACATCCTATACAAAAATCTTCAACCCAAGTCCAAAGAAGAAACCATTGAACAAGGCTTCTATCCCTGCATGGTCCCTGGGCCACAGCCTGCAGATGCACACCCATCGTCACTACTATGGTGTCATGACTACAATCTATTCAAGCGCCACTTCCAGTTTGCCAAGAACTCAGTGAAGCAGAACAAGAAGTCTTTGGGATCAGACTTCAACCCTGGTCCCTCTGCTCCCCGTGCCGATGGAACTTGTGAAGCTGAACCCAATCTTCTTGGGCCCTTCTACAACTTGGAAGGTCTCATCACTCATATCGTGGTTCAAGGGACAGCCGTGAATGAGCCTGCAGATGACGCTGAATCAGATGAAGCGCCTGCAGCACCGAAGCCAAAGAAGTTGAAGCAGCCTAAAGCTTCAAATCCTGCCTCTACACCAAAAATCTCACGGGCGAAGCCACTGGCTACTGCACCTCCTGAAGACAGTGTGCAGTCTAAAGATTTGTCACGCATCTCCAAGCCCCAGAAAGTCAAGATGCCTCTGCCACACACCGGCCAAGAACTGACTGCTGCTGCTATTCTGCGTAACGATGCCATTGATCTGTCCAGTGATGAAGATCTTGCAGATGACGCTCTTGAGCAACTGATCAAGAGCAAAGAAGAAGCAGAAATCTTCAATGATCTGCCTCTCTTTGACGTGGCAATCATCCACAACTTCATTGATGAGTGGTTTGACACGCCCAACCTCAGCTTCGAAGATCTACAACTTCCAATTGGCCTTAGTGTCACCTTCCATGGCGCCATTGCTTCAAAGCTAACTCTAGCTCAGCGCATCGTCGAACTGAAGCAAAAGATTGACTTTCAGAAAGCTCAGTTCAAGAAGCATATGGCCAAGCTCAGCGTGCAAGAGGTGAAAAACTTCAAGATTATGCTGCACGAGATCAAAGAAGCCTTTCTCAAGAAACATGCAGAAGCTCAGGGTTCTCGTGAGCGCATGAAGAGCCTGGCTGACAAGTGTGTGCAAGGCTACAACGAGGCTGAGAAGCGCAAGGCCCTTGGGCGTCCGGGCATTGATCCAAGGATGGCTGCTAAGCAGAAGAAGAAGCCCACTGCGGCCGAAGCCAACGCACCAAGGCAGGAAGTAGATCCCATTGTCTTCCCAACTAGCCTGACTGGCTCGAAGCCAAAGGCCAGGTCAACCGCTTCAGAACTGAAGAAGACGAGGACTGCTGAGGCTGAAGCCAGAAAGAGGAAACATTCTGAAGCCTCTGATGCTGCTCCCTCCAAGAAGAAGCAGAAGACCAAGATGGAACGGGCTGCTCCCACAGAGCCCTTAATTGTTGAACCCATCTCCATGGTTCGCCCTGACGCTGAACATCAAGAGCGCCAACTGACTGTCCATGAGCCTGCTTCTACAGAGGCTCATGAAGCTGAAGACTTTCCAGCAGCTGATCCCATCGCTGCTGAAGACATTGGTCACCATGACCATGTTGAAGATGATGCACTTCTTCCTCAGATCGAGCACCAACAGGTATCATCGCCTGTGCTTACGCACAGCGAACTCATCAGCATTGGTCGTCCTCTAACGCCAATTGCTCAGGATGCATCATGGGCTGATCACCCACAAGAACAAGAAGAATATGACCTTGAGGCCTAGCCAACTCCTTCTCCAAAAGCGTCACCAGCGTTACGCAGGCTTCGCAAAGGACCAAGGCCTCCAGTCTCCGAGTCTGAAGCTAAAGCTGCTGAAGACATTCCGGCTGCATTAGCCGATGAAGAAGAAACCCCAAGAGTTGCTACACCCCTGTCTTACCAAGAAGTTGTTCTCGAAGAGAACGTGACTGTGACCGACCCTCCAGCTCATCAAGTGGAGGTTGAGAATCTTGAGGCTGCCACCACCAAAACAAATGAAGCCACTGACGCTGTCATGGTTGAAGCAAATGTGGAGCCTACACCAACCCCAGAACCAGAAGTCAGCGAAGCCAATGATGCTACTACTTCTGTTTCTGCACCTGCTGCTGGTCCTTAGTTTGACTATCATGTTGAGCATAGGCCATAGGTACAGAAGCCAATTCCAAGGTTGCCCAGGTTTCCAGGTCCTGCATCAGCACCTGGATCCTTCAATGTCAATGGCTTCAAAGCAGACAACACTTTCTTCAATGGCTCCAAGAACCCCTACTCAAGGGAAAGAATATCTTCTGATCGGTTCTGGAGCTATCTGCAGCGGAGCTATTACTCCTACATTCTGTACAATCAAGGTCGCATCTTCCCACATAAGCGTCTTGACACCGAAGCAATAGCTGGTCTGCCCTGTCTGGAAGAAGCTCTGGATTGCTTCAAAGAGGTTGGATTGTTGCCGTTTGTCACCAACCAAGAGCACTAGAATGAAGAGTTTCTGCTCCAATTCTATGCCACACTTCACATCCGTGGGTACAACAGAGATCCGAAGACTTGGGTCCTGGAGTGGATGACAGGAAATGTTCATCATGAAGCTAAAGCCTTTGATATCATTGAGCTCACTGGTCTGCCCACTCCTGGCGATCTCTACGAGCCTGGCTGTCAGCTTCACAGTGAAGCTATGGAGAGCATCTTTCAAAAGCCTGAACCAAACATGAGTCAAATGCTCAGTATGATGAAGCCCTTTCCACAGGATGCTGCATATCCTAAGGAGTTCTTTGTTGAAGACCTTGAGTATCTGCCAAGGACTATCTATCACATCATAAGCTGCGTGTCCTGAGCTGCGTGTTCAGGACTGGGTGTCCGGGACTGTGTGTCCTCAGGTTTAAATACCTAGCCGCCCTAACCAGACGTACATTTTTCACAGCAACTGGAACTGGTCCAACAAATCATTGTCTTCAACGAGTCACTGGTTTCATCCTTCCCTTCCCTTTACTTAATGTTGGTCCTTGTGAAGTCATTGTATGATTGCACTATCTTTTGTCTTCACTGAGTGACTGCTTGTTCTGATTGGCTTCATAATATCTTCCTACCTGATCCTTACTACCTAGCTGCTATTAGTCATTGTGCTTTCACTTCATTGAATACTTGACTATGGTTTGCCTAGTGTAGTCTACCTTCCACTGCATGGTAATAGGTTTATTTCTATCGTTTGTCTTCGAAACTTCCACGTTTTGAAGACTTTCATAAATATCGCCTATTCACCCCCTAGTCGATATAACGCACTTTCACTAAAACACCAAGTGGTTAAACCGAATCACATAGAACAAGGGAGCACCTTGCTCTGATACCAATTGAAAGTGCTAGTTATCGACTAGAGAGGGGTGAATAGGCGATTTTTATGAACGTCTTCAAAACACAGGGGCTTTGAAGACAAATGATAGAAATGAACCTATTGATCTGTAGCGGAAGGTAGACTACACTAGACAAGCCATAGTCAAGTAAGCAATGAAGTGAAAGCACGAAGACTATCAATAGCTAGGTAGTATGGATCAGGATGGAAGCTAGTATGAAGCATAACAATAACAGTCTTCACTCAGTGAAGTTAATCAGATCATGCAAGCAAGTAATGACTTCTTGAAGAAAAACTGTAAGTAAAGAGAGGTAAAGGATAGAAACAGTTGCTTGGTGAGGACAAGGATTTGTTGGACCAGTTCTAGTTGCTGTGACAACTATCCGTCTGGTTAGAGAGGCTGAGATTCAACTCAGAAGACCGTGTCTTCACCTTATTCCCCTTGAGCTAAGGACACACAGTCCTCGCCCAATCACTCTAGTAAGTCTTCAAGGTAGACTTCCAAACCTTCGTTCACCTACGATCCACAATGACTCTCGGACGCTCAGAACGTGAGCCTAACCGGCTGGAGGATTCACAGTCCTCAAGTGTACCAAGTCTTCAGATCACGCAGACAGAAAGACTTCAGTGATGCCTAACACTCTTTGGCTCTGGGTGTTTAGGGCTTTGTCGTTGCAAGGATCTCTCTCTCAAATGCTTCGGAGGTGGGTTGCTCTCAAACGACAAAAGTTGTGCACTAACTCCGAGCAGCCACCAATTTATGGTGTAGGGGTGGGCTATTTATAGCCAGGAGGCAACCCGGCCTGATTTGTCCGAAATGACCCTGAGTCACTAAGGAACAGACACGTGTCCAACGGTCAGATTTCAGACACACACGACAGCTTGACTTGGGCTACAAGTAAAGGTGACTCATCCAGCTCTAGATAAGATTTGCTCTCATTGTCTTCGCTCGAAGACATTGGATTTGGTTGAGCATCACTTCAGTCACTCTGACTTTGTTCACTTGGACCCCACTTAACAGTATGGTGGTTCCTATGACTCAACAAAGAAGAAAAGGAAACTACGAAACAACTATGTCTTCGTACTCCATAGTCTTCATACGATGTGTTCTCATGTCATAGTCTTCAATGTGAATCTCTTCAGAGACCACCATTGTCTTCAATGTCATCACACATTTTTAGGGGTCATCTCTGGTAGGTAAACCGAATCAATGAGGGACTACTACCTATGTTATCCTGCAATTATCACAAACACATTAGTCCCTCAACCAAGTTTGTCGTCAATACTCCAAAACCAACTAGGGGTGGCACTAGATGCACTTACACTTAGAGTGATGTGCATTACCGAGAGGGCCCAGAGATACCTCTCTGATACTCGGAGTGACAAATCCTATTCTTAATCTATGCCAACCCAACAAACACCTTCGAAGACACCTGTAGAGCATCTTTATAATCACCTAGTTACGTTGTGACGTTTGATAGCACACAAGGTGTTCCTCTGGTATTCAGGAGTTGCATAATCTCATAGTCAGAGGAACATGTATAAGTCATGAAGAAAGCAATACCAATAAAACTCAATGATCATAATGCTAAGATAACGAATGGGTCTTGTCCATCACATCATTCTCTAATGATGTGACCCCGTTCATCAAATGACAACACATGTCTATGGTCAGGAAACATATCCATCTTTGATTAACGAACTAGTCAAGTAGAGGCATACTAGGGACACTCTGTTTTGTCTATGTATTCACACCTGTACTAAGTTTCCGGTTAATACAATTCTAGCATGAATAATAAACATTTATCATGATACAAGGAAATATAAATAACAACTTTCTTATTGTCTCTAGGGCATATTTCCTTCAGTCTCCCACTTGCACTAGAGAAAATAATCTAGTTCACATCGCCATGTATTTTAACACCAATAGTTCACATCATCATGTGATTATTTCACATCGCCATGTGACTAATACCCAAAGGGTTTTACTAGAGTCAATAATCTAGTTCACATTGCTTATGTGATTAACACCCAAAGAGTACTAAGGTGTGATCATATTTTGCTTGTGAGAGAAGCTTAGTCAATGGGCCTGTGACATTCAGAGCCATATGTATTTTGCAAATATTCAATGTCTACAATGCTCTGCATGGATCTACTCTAGCTAATTGCTCCCACTTTCAATATGTATCCAGATTGAGACAAAGAGTCATCTGGATTGGTGTAAAAGCTTGCATCGACGTAACTCTTTACGACGAACTCTTTATCACCTCCATAAGCGAGAAATATCTCCTTAGTCTTCTAAGGATAATTTTAACCACTGTCAAGTGGTCCACTCCTGGATCAATATCGTACCCCCTTGCTAAACTCATGGAAAGGTACACAATAGGTTTGGTACACAGCATAGCATACTTTATAGAACCTATGGCTGAGGCATAGGGAATGATTTTCATTCTCTTTCTATTTTCTGTCGTGGTCGTGTTTTGAGTCTCACTCAACTTTACACCTTGTAATGCAGGCAAGAACTCCTTCTTTGATTGTTCCATTTTGAACTACTTCAAAAAGATCTTGTCAAGGTATGTACTCATTGAAAAATCTTATCAAGCGTCTTGATCTATCTTTATAGATCTTGATGCCCAATATGTAAGAAGCTTCACTGAGGTCTTTCTTTGAAAAAGCTCCTTTCAAACACTCCTTTATGATTTCTAGAAAATTCTACATCATTTCCGATCAATGATATGTCATTCACATATACTTATCCGAAAGGCTGTAGTGCTCCCACTCACCTTTTTGTAAAATACAGGCTTCATCGCAAGTCTGTATAAAACTATATGCTTTGATCAACTCATCAAAGCGTATATTCCAACTTCGAGATGCTTGCGGCAGTCCATAGATGGATCACTGGAGCTTGCACACTTTGTTAGTACCTTTAGGATTGACAAAACCTTCTTGTTGTATCATATACAACTCTTCTTTAAGAATCCGTTAAGGAATGTAGTTTTGACATCCATTTGCCAGGTTTCATAAAATGTGGCAATTGCTAACATGATTCGGGCAGACTTAAGCATTGCTATGAGTGATAAAATCGTAGTCAACACCTTGAACATGTCAAAAACCTTTTTGCGACAATTCAAGCTTTGTAGATAGTAACACTACTATCAGCGTCCATCTTCCTCTTAAAGATCCATTTATTCTCAATGGCTCGCCGATCATCTAGAAAGTCAATCAAAGTCCATACTTTGTTCTCATACATGGATCCCATCTCAGATTTCATGGCCTCAAGCCATTTGCAGAATCTGGGCTCATCATCG
Source organism: Triticum aestivum (assembly GCF_018294505.1). NCBI lineage: Eukaryota > Viridiplantae > Streptophyta > Magnoliopsida > Poales > Poaceae > Triticum > Triticum aestivum. Next base: position 479,989,140 of record NC_057803.1, read on the forward strand.
CTTCCTCATAGTTCGCAGGTTAGTCATGTTCTACTAACATGACTTCCAGAACAGGATTACCGTACCACACTGGTGCGACACGTACTCTGGTTGATCTATGACGTTCGGTAGTAATTTGATCTAAAGTTTTATGATCATCATCATTAACTTCCTCACTGATTGGTGTAGGCATCACTAGAACTGATTTCAGTGATGAGCTACTTTCCAATTCGAGAGAAGGTACAATTACCTCATCATGTTCTACTTTCCTCCCACTCACTTCTTTCGAGAGAAACTCCTTCTCTAGAAAGGATCCACTTTTAGCAATAAAGATCTTCCCTTCGGATCAATGACAAAAGGTGTACCCAACAGTTTCTTTTGGGTATCCTATGAAGGCACACTTCTTCGATTTGCGTTCGAGCCTATCAGGTTGAAGCTTTTTCACATAAGCATCTCAGTCCCAAACTTTAAGAAATGACAGCTTAGGTTTCTTGCCAAACCACAATTCATATGATGTCGTCTTAACGTATTAGATGGTGCCCTATTTTAACGTGAATGTAGCTGTCTCTAATGCATAACCCCAAAACGATATTGGTAAATCGGTAAGAGACATCATAGATCGCACCATACCTAATAAAGTATGGTCACGATGTTCGGACACACCATTACACTGTGGTGTTCTAGGTGGCGTGAGTTGTGAAACTATTCCACATTGTTTCAAATGAAGAACAAACTCATAAATCAAATATTCACCTCCACGATCAGATCATAGAAACTTTATTTTCTTGTTACGATGATTTTCTACTTCACTCTGAAATTCTTTGAATGTTTCAAATGTTTCAGACTGATGTTTCATTAAGTAGATATACCTATATCTGCTCAAATCATCTGTGAAGGTCAGAAAATAATGATACCCGCCGCGAGCCTCAACACTCATCGGACCGCATACATCAGTATGTATTATTTCCAATAAGTCAGTTGCCCATGAGGCATGGTTCGCAAGCATCAAGTGATTCATAATCAAGTGATTCCAAAAGCCCAGCAGCATGGAGTTTCTTCATGCGCTTTACACCAATATGACCTAAACGGCAGTGCCACAAATAAGTTGCACTATCATTATTAACTTTGCACCTTTTGGCTTCAAAATTATGAATATGTGTATCACTATGATCTAGATTCAATAAACCATTTAAATTGGGTGTATGACCATAGAAGGTTGTATTCATGTAAATAGGACAACAATTATTCTTTGACTTAAATGAATAATTGTATTGCAATAAACATGATCCAATCATATTCATGCTCAACGCAAACACCAAATAACTTTTAGGTTCAACACTAATCCTGAAGGTAAAGGGAGTGTGCGATGGTGATCTTATCAACCTTGGAATCACTTCCAACACACATCGTCACCTGGCCCTTAACTAGTCTCTGTTTATTTTGCAAAACCTGTTTCAAGTTACTACTCTTAGCAACTGAACCAGTATCAAATACCGAGGGGTTGCTATAAACACTAGTAAAGTACACATCAATAACATGTATGTCAAATATACCTTTGTTCACTTTGCCATCCTTCCTATCCGCCAAGTATTTGGGCAGTTCCACTTGTAGTGACCATTTCCTTTGCAGTAGAAGCACTCAGTTTCAGGCTTGGGTCTAGCTTTGGGCTTCTTCATGGGAGTGGCAACTTGCTTGCCATTCTTCTTGAAGTTCCCTTTCTTCCCCTTGCCCTTTTACTTGAAACTAGTGGTCTTGTCAACCATCAACACTTGATGCTTTTCTTGATTTCTACCTTCGCTGATTTCAATATCGCAAGAGCTCGGGAATCATTTTCTTCATCCCTTACATATTATAGTTCATCATGAAGTTCAAGTAACTTGGTGATAGTGACTAGAGAACTCTGTCAATCACTATCTTACCTGGAAGATTAACTCCCACTTGATTCAAGCGATTGTAGTACTCAGACATTCTGAGCACATGCTCACTGGTTGAGCTATTCTTCTTGATCTTGTAGGCAAAATACTTGTCAGAGGTCTCATACCTCTTGACTCAGGCATGAGTCTAAAATACAAATTTCAACTCTTGGAACATCTTATATGTTCTGTGGCGTTCAAAACATTTTTGAAGTCCCGGTTCTAAGCCGTAAAGCATGGTGTACTAAACTGTCAAGTAGTCATCATACCGAGCTTTGCCAAACGTTCATAATGTCTGCATCTGCACCTGTAATAGGTTCGTCACCTAGCGGTGCATCAAGGAGATAATTCTTCTATGCAGCAATGAGGATAATCCTCAGATCACGGAGCTAGTCCACATCATTGCTACTAACAGGGGAGCTATATGCGAGCTATTGATCTACAACATAGACATGCAAAATACTATCAGGTACTAAGTTCATGATAACTTAAAGTTCGATTAATCATATTAGTTAAGAACTCCTACTTAGATAGACATCCCTCTAATCATCTAAGTGATCACGTGATCCATATCAACTAAACCATGTCCGATCATCACGTGAGATGGAGTAGTTTTCAATGCTGAACATCACTATGTTGATCATATCTACTATATGATTCACGCTCGACCTTTCGGTCTCAGTGTTCTGAGGCCATATCTGCATATGCTAGGCTCGTCAGGTTTAACCCGAGTATTCCGCGTGTGCAAAAACTGGCTTGCACCCGTTGTATGTGAATGTAGAGCTTATCACACCCGATCATCACGTGGTGTCTCGGCACGATGAACTATAGCAATGGTGCATACTCGGGGAGAACACTTATACCTTGAAATTTAGTGAGAGATCATCTTATAGTGCTACCGCCTTACTAAGCAAAATAAGATGCATAAAGGATAAACATCACATGCAATCAATATAAGTGATATGATATGGCCATCATCATCTTGTGCCTTTGATCTCCATCTCCAAAGCACCGTCATGATCACCATCGTCACTGGCTTGACACCTTGATCTCCATCAAAGCATCATTGTCGTCTCGCCAACTATTGCTACTACGACTATCACTACCGCTTAGTGATAAAGTAAAGCAATTACATGGCGATTGCATTTCATACAATAAAGCGACAACCATATGGCTCCTGCCAGTTGCCGATAACTGTGACAAAACATGATCATCTCATACAACAGTTTATATATCATCACGTCTTGACCATATCACATCACAACAAGCCCTGCAAAAACAAGTTAGACGTCCTCTACTTTGTTGTTGCAACTTTTACGTGGCTGCTATGGTCTTAGAAATAACCGTTCTTACCTACGCATCAAAACCACAACGATTTTTTGTCAAGTGTGTTGTTTTAACCTTCAACAAGGACCGGGCATAGTCACACTCGATTCAACTAAAGTTGGAGAAACAGACACCCACTAGCCACCTGTGTGCAAAGCATGGAGGTAGAACTAGTCTCATGAACGCGGTCATGTAATGTCGGTCTGGTCCGCTTCATCCAACAATACCGCTGAGGGAGTCCTGGACTAAGGGGTCCTCGGGTGTCCAGCCTGTTATCTATGGGCCGGACTGATGGGTTGTGAAGGTACGAAGACCGAAGACTACACCCGTGTCTAGATGGGACTCTCCTTGGCATGGAAGGCAAGCTTGGCGATGGAATATGTGAATTCCCTTCTTTGTAACCGACCTTGTGTAACCCTAGATCCTCCCGGTGTCTATATAAACCGGAGGACTTAGTCCAGATAGATATACTCAATATCGTAGTCATACAGGCTAGACTTCTAGGGTTTAGCCATTACGATCTCGTGGTAGATCAACTCTTGTAATAGTCATATTTATCAAGATCAATCAAGCAGGAAGTAGGGTATTACCTCCATAGAGAGGGCCTGAACCTGGGTAAACATCGTGTCCCCTGTCTCCTGTTACCATTAACCTTAGACGCACAGTTCGGGACCCCCTACATGAGATCCGCCGGTTTTGACACCGACATTGGTGCTTAGGGCAGATCTTCGTGTTCGGCGGCTTCGCACTGTGGGCCAACTCATTTGGCCATCTGGAGCAGATCGAAAGCTACGCCCCTGGAGATCAGGTCAGATTTGGGAGCTTGAATTACGTCGCGGACATCCGTGGAGACTTGATCTTTGCCGGATTCGATATCGCGGTGGCCGCTCCCGGTCACCCCGATGATCATGACCTAAATCTGTCATTGGGATGCATCCAGGTGATCGCTCCTGTAACCACTCTGGCCCTAGAACCGGAGCAGGCCGCGCCATCCAAAGACGGGAGGATTAACCCTAACTCGGAGGCGCTGATTCCATGGCATTGGAGCCGCACATGGATGTGGTCTCACACGATGCCTATGCCACCGGAACACTGGAATCGTCTACGGCTGTAGGTTCCGAACCGCGCGAGCCCGCGGACGCCAAGCCTAATCGTTTATCGATCTTCAAATTCAGTGTCGCAGACACCTTTCAACACTCGCCTTTGGGCGATGTGCTAAACTCATTAAAAAATCTGTCCTTGGCGGAGGACTCTCAGCCGAACTATATCCGGCTCAAATTAGGGGCTGACGATGGAGAATTTTACTTCCCACCCGCTACCCACTTTATCGCCACAATCGAGGATTTGACCGATGAACATGATTACGACTCCAAGGACATCAATGGTATGGATGACGATGCCCGATAAGAGGAGGCCCAGAACCCGCCGTTCACCAGACGCTGGACGGCCACTTCCTCGTATGATGTATACATGGTGGATGCACCAAAGGAGCACAGCGGCGACAATAAGATAGACCCAGTTGAGGATAAACCTTCCGAAATACAGTCCAAGCGCCGACGTCAGCGGCACCGCTCTAAGTCATGCCGCAGTAAAGACAGCAACACCGGCACAGGAGAAGATGACACTCCGGAAGGTGTCGAAGACAACGAAGACCCCGTCGATAAAGCAAACAAACAAGATGAACGGGAAGATGAGAAGGTTAGCCCTGTTAAACAGGACATGCACGAAGATTCAGAGGACGGTAATTACCTTCCGCTCTCTGAAGATGAGGTGAGCCTCTGCACCGAGGATTTCTGTTGGGAAACGTAGTAATTTCAAAAAAATTCCTACGCACACGCAAGATCATGGTGATGCATAGCAACAAGAGGGGAGAGTGTGATCTACGTACCCTTGTAGATCGACAACGGAAGCATTAGCACAACATGGCACGGCCCAACCGATCAAGCACCGAAACTACGGCACCTCCGAGTTCTAGCACACGTTCAACTCGATGACGATCCCCGGACTCCGATCCAGCAAAGTGTCGGGGAAGAGTTCCGTCAGCACGACAGTGTGGTAATGATCGTGATGTTCAACCGTCGCAGGGCTTCGCCTAAGCACCGCTACAATATGACCGAGGTGTAATATCATGGAGGGGGCACCGCACACGGCTAAGGAACGATCACGAAGATCAACTTCTGTCTCTAGGGGTGCCCCCTACCTCCGTATATAAAGGATCTAAGTGGGGTGTGGCCGGCCAGGAGGGGCACGCCAGGAGGAGTCCTACTCCCTCCGGGAGTAGGATTCCCCCCTCCCTTTCCTAGTTGGAATAGGATTCGGGAGGGGGGAAAGAGGAGAGAGAGAAGGAAGGGGGGCGCAGGCCCCCTCTCTCCTTGTCCTATTCGGACTAGGGGGGAGGGGCACGCGGCCCAGCCCTGGCCACCTCTCCTCTCTTCCACTAAGGCCCACTAAGGCCCATATACCTCCCGGGGGGTTCCGGTAACCTCCCAGTACTCCGGTAAAATCCCGATTTCACCCGGAACACTTCCGATATCCAAATATAGGCTTCCAATATATCAATCTTTATGTCTCGACCATTTCGAGACTCCTCGTCATGTCCATGATCACATCCGGGACACCGAACAAACTTTGGTACATCAAAACTCATAAACTCATAATTATAACTGTCATCGAAACCTTAAGCGTGCGGACCCTACGGGTTCGAGAACTATGTAGACATGACCGAGACATGTCTCCGGTCAATAACCAATAGCGGAACCTGGATGCTCATATTGGCTCCTACATATTCTACGAAGATCTTTTATCGGTCAGACCGCATAACAACATATGTTGTTCCCTTTGTCATCGGTATGTTACTTGCCCGAGATTCGATCGTCGGTATCTTAATACCTAGTTCAATCTCGTTACCGGCAAGTCTCTTTACTCGTTCCGTAATACATCATCTCGCAACTAACTCATTATTTGCAATGCTTGCAAGGCTTATGTGATGTGCATTACCGAGAGGGCCCATAGATACCTTTCCGACAATCGGAGTGAAAAATCCTAATCTCGAAATACGCCAACCCAACATGTACCTTTGGAGACACCTATAGAGCTCCTTTATAATCACCTAGTTACGTTGTGATGTTTGGTAGCACACAAAGTGTTCCTCCGGTAAACGGGAGTTGCATAATCTCATAGTCATAGGAACATGTATAAGTCATGAAGAAAGCAATAGCAACAAACTAAACGATCAAGTGCTAAGCTAACGGAATGGGTCAAGTCAATCAGATCATTCATCTAAGGGTGTGATCCCATTAATCAAATAACAACTCTTTGTCTATGGTTAGGAAACATAACCATCTTTGATTAATGAGCTAGTCAAGTAGAGGCATACTAGTGACACTCTGTTTGTCTATGTATTATTAATACAATTCTAGCATGAATAATAAACATTTATCATGATATAAGGAAATAATTAATAACTTTATTATTGCCTCTAGGGCATATTTCCTTCAATTTCATCGTGCCCGAGGAACCTCTTGAGGAGGAGCGCTTAAAGCGCCAGCTAATAGCCACGGCAAGGAGCCTAAAAAAGAAGCAGCAGGAGCTCCAAGCTGACCAAGATTTGCTCAATGATAAATGACTGATGTCCTAGCAGCCGATGAATACAGCCTCAAGCGCCCAACCAAAAGCTACCAAAAGTGAAAATTGCTACCTCAGTTTGACGAGGAGGCACCGGAGTACATACCACCATCGCACAATACGGCCGACTGACCACCACGTGGTCGGGACAAAATGGTAACTCATGCCGAACACTAGCCCGCCCCACCTCCTCACTCAAGTAGAGGTAAATTAGCCCACGGCCATATATATGACCTCCGACAGAACCTGAACAATAAAGCAGGGCATACAAGATCAATCTACGGATCGCGAGGACATGCCTCGACACATGACCACGACAACCTATTCGGACGTGACAAACCCAGTCATGCGGGGGCCGAACACCGCACACGGACTGTCGGTGTCAAAACCGGCAGATCTCGGGTAGGGGGTCCCGAACTGTGCATCTAAGGCGGATGGTAACAGGAGGCGGGGGACACGATGTTTACTCAGGTTCGGGCCCTCTTGATGGAGGTAATACCCTACGTCCTGCTTGATTGATCTTGATGATATGAGCATTACAAGAGTTGATCTACCATGAGATCGTAGAGGCTAAACCCTAGAATCTAGCCTATGGTATGATTGTTCTTGTCCTACGGACTAAACCCTCCGGTTTATATAGACACCGGAGGGGGCTAGAGTTACACAGAGTTGGTTACAAGGGAGGAGATCTACATATCCGTATTGCCAAGCTTGCCTTCCATGCCAAGGAGAGTCCCATCCGGACATGGGACGAAGTCTTCAATCTTGTATCTTCATAGTCCAACAGTCTAGCCAAAGGATATAGTCCGGCTGTCCAGAGACCCCCTAATCCAGGACTCCCTTAGTAGCCCCAGAACCAGGTTTCATTGACGATGAGTCCGGTGCGCAGATTTGTCTTCGGCATTGCATGGCGGGTTCTTCCTCAGAATACTCCACAGAAGATTTTGAACACAAGGATAGTGTCTGGCTCTGCAAAAAAAGTCCACATACCACCGCAGAGAGAATAATATTTCCACAAATCTAATCTGCTGACATGTTTAGCAACATGACATCACGCCATGGCCCGGTCATTATTCGAATCGTTTTTCTCAACCAGCACTTCACATATCGTGAGGCGGTTTTCTTGACACGTCTTGTCGAAGCAGAGACTGTGTCCCCTATCATGGGATTCTCATCAATACGGATGTGGGTAACCCAACCACGCCATCAATTACATTGCTTGGGGAATAAGCGATTTTATCAAGTAAGTGGGGAGGCGCATCGCCTCTTCCGCCCTTATAAAGGGACAAAGATTCACCCTTTTTACCCACACCTTCTTCCTCCTTGCTTGTCCATTCTTGCACACTCGAGCTCCAGCGCCCAAGTTCGCGTTTTTCTCCTCAAACCACTCCAAGCATGTCCGGAGAGGGAGGCAAGTGGATGGTCTCCTTCGTCACGGAGGAGAACATCACAAAGCTACGAGAAGCCGGATATCTGGCCGCAGACATCGCGCACCGGCTGCCAGATGCAGGGCAGATCATCCCTACACCCAAACCCCATGACAGAGTAGTTTTCCTTACCCACTTCGTCCACGGACTGGGATTTCCGCTTCACCCGTTTGTCCGCGGGCTCATGTTCTACTACGGGCTGGATTTTCATGATCTGGCCCCCAATTTAATCCTCAACATCTCAGCGTTTATCATCGTGTGCGAGGCCTTCCTCCGCATCAAGCCCCACTTCGGCCTGTGGCTGAAGACCTTCAATGTTAAACCGAAGGTGGTGGTCGGCTAGCAAGCAGAGTGAGGAGGCGCCATGGTGGGCAAAATGCCTAACGTCACCTGGATCGAAGGCTTCTATGTGGAGACCATAAACAGGTGGCAATCGGGGTGGTTCTACATCACCGAGCCGCGCGACACCAACTTGGTGGCGGCCCCCTAATTTCGTTCCGGAATCCCCACGTGGCTCACCTCCTGGAAAGAGAAGGGCCTGTCCTGGGGTTCCCCGGTAGAGCTGACCGGACTCCAGACCTGCATCAAGAACATGATGAGTAAGAAAATCAAGCTCGTCAACATGGTCCAGGTCATGCTCTTCCGCCGGATTCTCCCATGTCAACGACGGGTATTCAATTTGTGGGAGTTCGACCCGGCCAAGCACCAGACACTGCGAGAGCTCTTCGACACGATGCACAAGGACGTTTGGAGGGTGCTGTTCAAGGGCGCCAAGGTACCTCCTCCCCTTACCGAGGACCGAGGACCGCGGACTCAGTGCAAAGCGCCATCCCAATCCGGTAAGTTTATATCTCACAGGATATCTATTTGCCCTAGTTTAATCATGTGCGGGATCTAAGCTCCCATGCCATTAACAGCACTGGGTAGAGACAACGGAGCAGATCGATTGCCAGCCCCCCGCCTGAAGATCCTGCAGTAGCTCTCCTAACGGAGATGCTGGTTCCGGCGCCTTACGAGGTGCCGGTGAAGAAGGCCAAGAAGAAGGCCACGGGGACCTGAAAGGGTCTCCAGCGCAAGGTTATATCGGACTCATCGTCTGATAACTCCGTAGCGCACTCCTCCCACGAAAACGAGGAGGAGGAAGAGGAAAGTCCCCCCCCCCAGCTGGGGGAGACAAGAAAAGGAAGTCCGCCCCAACCGGGGAGGCCGAAGGGTCCAAGAAGGGAAGGACCCTCCTTCCGGACTGCTCCATGATGGCCGCCTACAGCGGCGACGAGTGGTTACCCAGGGAGAAGCCCCTGGCGAAGTCGTAAGTATCCGGATACCATAGTAATTCATGGTACGTTTTATTGCACTGCTTCTCCTCACGTCGAATATGATTTTGCAGTCCATCCCGAGCCCGTCTTGACGTATCTTCGTCGGACGGTTCTTTGGACTCGTCGGATATGAATAACGATTCACTTCCGACCACCTCCACCCCTTGCCCTATGGACAACATCGAGGTGTTGTCTCAAAAGGCACCGAGCCGAGGGGAGGTAGTCCTGGGGGTGCCTCGAGGCGACCTTCCAGACCCTGGGCGCAAAGGGAGCAAGACTCCCACGGGCTCCAAGTTCGGCCCCCATCCGAACACTGCGCCGGAACCTTCGGTGGTTCCGGACTCTGGCAGGCGACCCCCCGCTAAGAGGGGCAAGCCGCCCGTGCCGGTGGCCTCTGTCCATCCAGAGGCGCCGGACAACTTGCTGGAAGCGCTTCGTGGCGCTTCCATCGATGAAGAGCACCACACTATCATGAGTGCGGTCATTGAGAAAGTTCAGTCCGCCAAAAATGGACTAACCGAAGCTTGTGCCAGCCTCCTAACAGGCTTTCAGGTAAGCAATCAAAATATAGGAAAATATTACCGCATAAACAGTAGCCCCTGATGCTCTGTTTAGCGTTCGCGAAGAAAGGCCGAATAGAGGATCAAATAATGACTCAGGAGTCTAATCAGAATATGTCTATGTGCATATGCAGGCTTCACTGTTGGACGCTGTCGCACGTACTACGGAGGTCGCTGCACTGAAGCAGGACCTTGAGCGGTCCGAGGAAGAGCTCGACCTTACCAAGAGGCAGCTCGAGGAGAGCAAAGGTAAGCAATACCTTGTCTATATATTAAAAAGAAATTCGGTTGTAAAGTAATACGATCATCATGAATTTGCCAGGGGCCACGACCCAGGTGGCAACCCTGAAGAAGGCGCTGTCCAACGCCGAAGACAAAGCGGCCAAGGAGCGCATTGAGCGGGAAAAGCAAGAAGCCCGAGTAGGCGAGCTGCAGTAAGAGCTCGAGGCTCTTGCCAAAAAAAATGAGTCCTTGAAGCTTGACTCTAAGACGCGAGAGTCCGAGCTTGCGAAGGCGCTCAAAAGCGCACGGAGCGCCAAGGCTGAAGCCCACAAGGCCCTCTAGGAGATTGATCCGGTGAAGAAGATAGCAGCGGGTAAGGTATTCATTATGCAAAGCAAGCATGTGAAGGAAACTTTCCTTTTACTTACCCGAGTTCGGAGCTCTCCAAAAGCGTTCGCAGATCTTCCCTGCAGTGTACTGGATGCCGCAGAGTTTTACCAAGCTCAGGAGGGGAGCTCGACGGAAAAGTTGTTCTGGTCTCAGTATACTAGGACCAAACACCCAATGCCCTTGAGCGACTAGCTGAAGCAACTGTTCGAGCTTCACAAGGCGGCCGAAAAGGCCATGAAGGGTCTTATAGTCCGGATGTGGCCTGGCGATCCCCTGCCTAGCAGCTACTTCGGTCTGGTGAGGTGGCTTGTGGATGCCTGCCCATGGCTTGAAGTCATAAAAGCGGTCCGTCTGCATCGAGGGTGTGCGCAGGGCTTTTGCCTGGGCGAAACTGGACGCCGTAAAGCTGGTGAAGGAGGGGCCGCCGGAGGGCAAGGAGCATCGCTGCCCCGAAATGTATTATGACAGTGTCCTGAAGGGTTCCCGCCTTGAGGTGGATGAATGTGCTAGAGATGTTATTTTTGAATGAACATGCTCATGTGATCCTGTAATGTGAAACGAGTTCATTTGCATTATGCAGCGCTTTTTGAATTTAATATATTACCTTCTGTGCGTTCGTTTATAAAATTTGAGAGTTGGCCAGTCATTGGCTTCTGCCCCCATGTAACTAGTACTAGGGTGTTCGGGATAAACCTGAGCACTCTTTTTCCCAATTTTGGGTCCTTCGAGGGAGGTGTTCAGCACAGCGAACTAGGCAATCGGACTATAAGGCTTTATCGCTCTCACTTAGCCATCGAAGTCTATAATTTTAAATTTTTGCGAAGCCCCTAGTATTCGGAAGGACGAATTTCGGGCGCTATATACGCCTAAGTCGGGCAAGGCCGACTCCTCGCCGGAAGCGGAAAAGTCTTTAAGGACTTGAGACCTCTCGAACAGCGACCAGCTCTCGCCTTATCATGACAGTCAGTTTTCAGCTTTCTCTACTGAGGTGCTCGTCCGGAAGAACCGGGACACAATCGCAGTAGTTCTCCCAGCGCTACCTTGGCCGATATAGCGAAACGTAAGGTACCAAAACATGGGAGCCGGGCAAACCCAACTATTGACCCAAGACATGATTCTGAGCTGATGCATATAATGCTATAAGTTCGGGGTGCCGCACTGTCGAAAGTGTTCGGACTTCTCATGCCGTATTATGGGGTAAACGAAAGCCCCTGGCGTACTGACTGTACCAGAATGTACGGGTGCAAGTTGTCGTAAATGAACATATAAGAAAAAAGAAAGGATGGATAATGCAATAATAGACTAATGCTATGCATTGTTGTTTAAATAATATGTCAAAGCGTACTGGTACAAGTAGTGCAATAAGCAAAAAATAGGACTATTTGACATGTCCTATCCAAGGGCAAGCTGCGTATGGGTAGTAAAAAAGCGGGTATATCGATTGTTATTAGAGACCACCTGGGGGTTCCCTTTGTACATCTTAGCTTCTTGCCTCCTTGGTTGTTCCTTCCCGTAATGTGTCCGGCAATCATACTGCCGGAAAGGGCTTCCAGAGAGTAAGGTCCTGAAAGAGAAAAAATGATAAAGGTATGCAGCCCCTAGGGCGGTTAAGCCGCATTGCGGGACGTGCCCTCATCGTGCCCCCGTCTATGCCCATGGTATTTTCAGTGCGTAATTATCTACGCGCGGCACAGATTTCATCGCTTGAGTGGGACTAGGACAGGGGCCGAATTGCTAGGCGAGCTCTGAACGTGCCAGGTGATCCTGTTCTAGGTTAATCCGGACTCGCTTGACGGTGTCAAGGGGCTGTATCGCCGAATTGGCGGTTTGCCTTAAAAGGCTGCTTTGTGCTTCTACTGCAAGGGCCATAGTGTGCTCTTCCATGCGGAGTGAGCATTCTGTGTTTCCATTGACTGTTATGACCCCCCTAGGTTCTGGCATCTTGAGCTTGAGGTATGCGTAATGTGGTACCGCATTGAATTTTGCAAATGCGGTTCGCCCGAGCAGTGCGTGATAGCCACTGCGGAACGGGACAATATTGAAGATTAACTCCTCGCTTCGGAAGTTGTCCGGAGATCCAAAGACCACTTCCAGTGTGATTGAGCCCGTTCAATGGGCCTCTAGACTTGGGATGACGCCCTTAAAGGTGGTTTTGGTGGGTTTGATCCTCGAGGGATCTAATACCCATTTTGCGCTCTGTATCCTGATAGAGCAGGTTCAGGCTGCTGCCGCCGTCCATAAGGACTCAAGTGAGGTAAAATCCGTTGATGATGGGGTCTAGGACCAATGCGGCAGATCTGCCATGACGGATACTAGTGGGGTGGTCCCTGCGATCGAAGGTGATCGGACAAGAGGACCATGGGTTGAACTTCCGGGCGACGGGCTCTATCGCGTAGACGTCCCTCAGTGCACGCTTCCGTTCCCTTTTGGGAATGTGGGTTGCGTATATCATGTTCACCGTCTTCACTTGTGGGGGGAACCTCTTCTGTCCTCTCATGTTCGGCGGCAGGGGCTCCTCCTTGTTATCACTATGCAGCCCATTGTCCTTGTTTTCGGCATTCAATTTGCCGGCCTGCTTGAACACCCAGCATTCTCTGTTGGTGTGATTGGCTGGCTTATCGGGGGTGCCGTGGATTTGACATGAGCGATCGAGTATGCGATCCAAACTGGATGGGCCTGGAGTACTGCTTTTGAATGGCTTTTTCTGCTGACCGGATCTAGAGCCTCTGAATCCGGCATTAACTGCCGTATCATCGGCGTTATCGCCATTGTTGTGGCGCTTGTGTCTGCTACGACATGGTCTGCCGTTGGCATCTTTAGTATCTGAAGTGCCCAGATTCCTTGATGTGTTGTTGCTGCGAGCCAGCTAGCTATCCTTGCCCGCGCAAAAGCGGGTCATGAGTGTCGTGAGGGCTGCCATAGACTTCGGCTTCTCCTGGCCGAGATGCCAGGCGAGACACTCGTCACGGATGTTATGCTTGAATGCCGCTAAGGCCTCTACATCCGGATAGTCGACAATTTGATTTTTCTAAGTTAGGAACCATGTCGAGAATTGCCTGGCCGATTCCCCTGGCTGCTGAGTTATATGGCTCAAGTCATCAGCATCCGGTGGTCGCACATAAGGAATGCATCTTCCGAATCCTCCCAACTGCCGACGGAGTCTGCTGGCAAGCTATTTAGCCAATGTCGAGCTGGTCCTTTGAGTTTTAGTGGGAGGTACTTGATGGCATGCAGATCATCACCGCGAGCCATGTGGATGTGGAGGAGGAAATCCTCAATCCATACAGCGGGATCTGTTGTACCATCATACGGTTCGATATTTACGGGTTTAAAACCCTCCGGGAATTCGTGATCCATAACTTCATCCGTGAAGCATAGGGGGTGTGCGGCGCCTCTGTGCCGGGCTATATCACGACGTAGTTCATATGAGTCTTGTCTGCTGTATTCAGCCTGGCTGGATTTACTTTTAGTGTATCTAGCGTGACGGTCATCGTCCCATGTTGGTGCGCGTCCCCGTGACCCGTATATCGACCTTGCATGTTTTGCCCTGCTTTCCAATACGTCTCGCAGGTCCCACGTGTTACCCCAGGCCTTGGTATTTTTGTTTGACTGGCGACGGGGTGCAGGCTGAACTTCAGGCTGAAATGCCTCTCTGGCTCGGCCACGAGGTGGCCGGTCAGCCGCATCGTACACTGGTGATGTAGGTTTCAATGCTTCCTCCTCGAGGTGAGGTAGCAACTTGTGCTTTGGGTAACTCTTGGAGGGGCGCTCGAGTTCGTATTCTTCGGCCGCAAGGACTTCGGTCCATCTGTCTGCTAGCAAATCTTGATCAGCTCAAAGTTGTTGTTGCTTTTTCTTCAAGCTATTTGTTGTGGCCATAAGCCGGTGCTTGAAGCGCTCCTGCTCGACGGGATCCTCAAACACGATAAATTCTTTGTTGCCGAGGCTCACCTCGTCTTCGGAGAGAGGCGTGTAATTGTCCTCCTCCAATTCTCCATCTACTGCCCGCTTCGGAGAGAGGCTATCTTGTTCACCCTCCCGCTCTAAATCGTGCTGGAGGGGATTGTTGTCGTCTTTGGCACTATCCAGAGTGGTATTGGCTCTTGTGCCGGTATCACTACTTTTGATATGGCGGGACTTAGAGTAGCGCCGCTGGCGTCGGCACTTGGGTTTCTTCTTGGAGGGGCCATCCTCCGCTGTCTCGTCGCCATTGCCTTCTTTGGGGATGTCCACCATGTATATATCATATGATGAGGTGGCGGTCCAGTGCCCTGTGGGCGGTGGTTCCTGTTCGTCTCCTGCATCGTCGTCCATACCGTCGATGTCTTCAGAGTCGAAGTAGAGCATGTCTGTTAAATCGTCGACAGTGGCTACTAATTGGGTGGTGGGTGGGGAGCGAATTTCTTCGTCGTCCGCATCCCATTCTAGCCAGACGTAGTTCAACCAAGGATCTCCTGACAAGGAGAGAGACCTTAATGAATTTAGCACGTCGCCGAAAGGTGGGTGCTGAAAGATATCCGTGGAGGTGAACTCCATGATCGGCGCCCAATCGGATTCGATAGGCATGGACGCAGGAGACTCGGAGTCCGTGGCCGCAAACGAATCCAGTGGTTCGGCAACACAGCACTCGTTAGGGGTAAAGTCAGTATCCGGCTCCATCGCCACTTGGAGTGTGGCTTCCATGGCAGGGTCTATCGACCCGTCCTCGGATGGTGCAATTTGACCCGGATCGAAGGCCAGAGTAGTTACAGGTGTGATCTCCCAAACACTGTCCGACGGCAAAGTTACGTCATGCTCGTCGTGATTGTGTGGCGCACCTGACATGGGCTCGAATCCGTCGAAGATCAAGTCTCCGCGGATGTCGGCAGTGTAGTTTAAGTTTTCGAACCTGACCTGATGGCCAGGGGCGTAGCTTTCGATCTGCTCCAGATGGCCAAGCGAGTTGGCCTGTAGTGTGAAGCTGCCGAATACGAAGATCTATCCGGGGAGAAAAACCTCACCCTGGACCACATCGTTACCGATGATTGAAGGAGCCATCAAGCCTTACGGTGACGGCACGGTGGAACCATCAATGAAAGCACCAATGTCAGTGTCAAAACCGGCGGATCTCGGGTAGGGGGTCTCGAACTGTGCGTCTAAGGCGGATGGTAACAGGAGGCGGGGGACACGATGTTTACCCAGGTTCGGGCCCTCTTGATGGAGGTAATACCCTACGTCCTGCTTGATTGATCTTGATGATATGAGTATTACAAGAGTTGATCTACCACGAGATCGTATAGGCTAAACCCTAGAATCTAGCCTATGGTATGATTGTTCTTGTCCTACGGACTAAACCCTCCGGTTTATATAGACACCGGAGGGGGCTATGGTTAAACAGAGTCGGTTACAAGGGAGGAGATCTACATATCTGTATTGCCAAGCTTGCCTTCCATGCCAAGGAGAGTCCCATCCAGACACGCGACGAAGTCTTCAATCTTGTATCTTCATAGTCCAACAGTCCGGCCAAAGGATATAGTCCAGCTGTCCGGAGACCCCCTAATCCAGGACTCCCTCATGGACTCTATCAGAGCTGCATCACAATACGACCAGATATAGAGGCCCCGCACACCCTCATTGCTTCACTGATGAGGTCCTGGATCACGAATTCCCCGAAAGATTCAAGCCCGTGAACATAGAATCATACGATGGAACCACGGACCCCGCAGTGTGGATCGAGGACTTCATTCTCCACATCCATATGGCCCGTGGAGATGACCTCCACGCCGTAAAATACCTCCCTCTAAAACTCAAAGGGCCAGCTCGGCATTGGCTAAACAGTCTACCTGAAAATTCCATTGGCAGCTGGGAGGACTTGGAAGAGGCTTTCCTCGATAACTTCCAAGGTACATATGTTCGACCTCTGGACGCTTCTGACTTAAGCCATATAGTTCAACAGCCTGGAGAGTCCGCCAGGAAATTCTGGACAAGGTTCTTAACTAAAAAGAACCAAATTGTCGACTGTCCAGACGCCGAAGCTCTAGTGGCTTTTAAGCATAGCATCCGCGACGAATGGCTCGCTCGCCACCTCGGCCAAGAAAAGCCAAAATCCATGGCAGCCCTCACGGCACTCATGATCCTCTTTTGTGCGGGCGAGGACAGTTGGTTGGCTCGCAGCAAAAACTATGCAAGCGACGCCGACGCCCCTGAAGTTAAGAGCAACAAAGACAAGTCTCGACGCAATAGATACAAGCACCGAAACAACAGTGACAACACCGAGGATACGGCGGTCAACACCGGATTCAGTGGCTCTAAGTCCGGTCAGCGGAAGAAGCCGTTCCAAAAGAACAATTCGGGCCCATCCAGCTTGGACCGCATACTTTATCGTCCGTGCCAGATACATGCCCCCCCCCCCGACAAGCCTCATAATCATACAAATAGAGAGTGCTGGGTTTTCAAATAGGCCGGAAAATTAAATGCCGAGAACAAGGAAAAGGGATCGCAAAGTGAGGACAATGACGAAGAGCCACGGCAACCGAACACAGGGGGACAGAAGAAGTTTGCCCCTCGGGTCAAAATGGTGAACATGATATATGCTACACACATCCCCAAGAGCGAGCGCAAGCGTGCGCTCAGGGATGTCTACGCGATGGAGCCAGTCGCCCCAAAATTCAACCCATGGTCATCACACCCGATCACTTTTGATCGCCGGGATCACCCGACCAGTATCCGTCATGGAGGCTCAGCCGCACTGGTCTTAGACCCAATAATTGATGGGTTCCACCAGAATCGTGTCCTTATGGACGGCGGTAGCAGCCTCTGAGGTAGTCCTGGATTAGGGGGTCCTCGGACTGCCGGACTATATACTTTGGCCGGACTGTTGGACTATGAAGATACAAGATTGAAGACTTTGTCCCATATCTAGGTGGGACTTTCCTTTGCGTGGAAGGCAAGCTTGGCAATTCGGATATGTAGATCTCCTCCGATGTAACCGACTCTGTGTAACCCTAGTCCCCTTCGGTGTCTATATAAACCGGAGGGTTTAGTCCATAGGACAACAACAATGATAATCATAGGCTAGCTTCTAGGGTTTAGCCTCTATGATCTCGTGGTAGATCAACTCTTGTAATACTCATATCATCAAGACCAATCAAGCAGGAAGTAGGGTATTACCTCCATCGAGAGGGCCCAAACCTAGGTAAACATTGTGTCCCCCGCCTCCTGTTACCATCCACCTTAGACGCATAGTTCGGGACCCTCTACCCGAGATCCACCGGTTTTGACACCGACATTGGTGCTTTCATTGAGAGTTCCACTGTGTCGTCACCATAAGGCTTGATGGCTCCTTCGATCATCGGCAACAATGTGATCTAGGGTGAGGTTTTTCTCCCTAGACAGATCATTGTATTCGGCGGCTTCGCACTGCGGGCCAACTCGCTTGGCCATCTGGAGCAGATCGAGAGCTATGCCACTGGCCGTCAGGTCAGGTTTGGAAACTTAAACTATACTGTTGACATCTGCGGAGACTTAATCTTCGACGGATTCGAGCCCGTGTCAGGTGCGCTGCACAGCCACGACGAGCATGACATAGCTTTGCCGCCGGACAGTGTTCGGGAGATCACACCTATGGCAACTCCGTCCCTTGATCTAGAGCAGATTGCGTCATCCGAGGACGGGTGGATGGACCCCGCCACGGAGGCCACACACTCAGCAGCGACAGAGCCGAATACTGACTTCACCTCCTACGAGACCTGTGTTGCCGGACCCTTGGATTCGTCCCCGGCCATGGGCTCCGAACCGCCTGTGTCCATGCCTATCGAATCTGATTGGGAGCCGATTATGGAGTTTTCCTCCACGGATATCTTTCAGCACTCGCCCTTGGAGACACGCTGAATTCACTAAGGTCTCTCTCCTTGTCAGAAGGCCCTTGGCCGAACTATGTCCAGCTGGAGTGGGAAGCGGACGACGAAGAAATTCGTTCCCCACCCACCACCCACTTAATAGCCACTATCGACGACTTAACCGACATGCTTGATTTCGACTCTGAAGACATCGACGGTATGGATGACGATGCAGAAGAGGAACAGGAACCACCGCCCACGGGGCGCTGGACAACCACTTCATCACACGATATATACATGGTGGATACACCCAAAGAAAACAATGACGAGGAACGAAAGGATGCAGCAAAGGATAATCCCCTCGAGAAGCAACCAAAGCGACGACGTAGGCGCCTCTCCAAATCCTGCCTCGGCAAAAACAGCGATAATAGCGCAAGAAGAATAATACCCCGGTCGACTCCAAAGCAAACAACAACCACATGGACCCAGCGACAGAGCAAGATGAACCAACGGACGGTGAACATAGTACGGAGCCGCTGTCCCATCACGGCGACGCCGAGGGTAAAGCTCATCAACCTGTCTCCGAAGAGAAGAATAGTCCGGACGACGATGCACACATCATCCCGGAAAGGCAGTTGAAGCAAGAGGACCTCCACAGAAGGCTTATTGCCACCGCAGGAGTCTGAATAAGCAGAAGCAAAGGCTTAAGGCCGCGCAAAATACACTCAACAGTAGATGGAACAAAGTGCTCGAAACTGAAGAAAAGTACGGTGGCAGCCGCCACACAAAGAGCTATCCAAAGCGCAAGCTGCTGCCTGAATTTGATGACGAGGCTTTAGAGACTATATAGCTGAAAAATAAAATGGCCGATCAGCCGGATCGACCACCCCGTGGCCGCGATAGGGCGGCTAATGATGTCGCATATAAGTCAGCACACGATTTACGTGAGGACTTTCACCAAAAAGCCGGTATGACCAGGTCCATCTACGGATCTAGTAAGCGCGCTCCGGCATAGAATCAAAACCGAACACTACAACCGTCAGAATGCCATGACAGACCAGGTCCATCCATGGATCTAGTAAGCGCGCTCTGGCACAGAATCAAAGCCGAACACTACAACCGTCAGAATGCCATGACACATCCAAATACAGGGGTGCCACGCACCCCCTATGCTTCACCGATGAGGTTCTGGGTCATGAATTTCCAGAAGGATTCAAACCTGTGAACATAGAGGCATACAACGGAATGACAGACCCTGGGGACTGGATTGAGGACTTTATCCTTCATATCCACATGGCTCACGGAGATGGTCTCCACGCCATCAAATACTTGCCCCTCAAGTTGAAAGGACCAGCTCGGCACTGGCTAAAGAGCCTCCCCAAAAACTCAATTGGAAGTTGGGAAGAGCTTGAGGATGCTTTTAGGGCTAATTTTCAAGGGACCTATGTCCGACCTCCGGATGTAGATGATTTAAGTCATATAATTCAACAGCCGGGAGAGTCAGCCTGAAAGCTTTGCAACAGATTCCTCACTAAGAAGAATCAAATTGTCGACTGCCCGGAGGCTGAAGCCTTAGCAGCTTTCAAACATAGTGTCCGGGATGAATGGCTCGCCAGACACCTCGGCCAGGAAAAACCGAGGACAATGGCAGCCCTAACAATCCTGATGACCCGCTTTTGCGCGGGCGAAGATAGTTGGCTGGCCCGTAGTGGCAGCAGTGACCCAGGCACATCCGAAGTCAGGGATGGCAATGGAAAACCACGACGCAATAAAAGCAAGCATCGAAACAATCAAGACAGCCCAGACAACACGGCGGTAAACGCCGGATTCAGGGGCTCTCGACCCGGTCAACGGAAAAAGCCATTCAAAGGTAGCAGAGATGGACCGTCCAGCCTAAACAAGATTCTAGACAGATTATGTCAGATTCATGGCACCTCTGACAAGCCGGCAAATCACACCAACAGAGAATGTTGGGTCTTCAAGCAGGCCGGCAAGCTAAACGCCGAATACAAGGGGAGGGAGACACCAATTGAAGACGTGGATGAGCCTCGCTAGCAAAACACTAGGAGACAGAAAATATTCCCACCAGAGGTCAAAACAGTGAACATGATTCACGTAACGAAAAGGAGGAGCAGACGTGCACTCCGAGACGTATGCACCGTGGAGACCGTCGCCCCCAAGTTAAACCCCTGGTCGGCGCCCGATGACTTTTGATCACAGGGATCACCCGACTAGTATCCCGCACGGAGGATCGGCTGCCTTGGTACTACACCCAATAATTGACGGATACCATCTCACCCAAGTCCTTATGCACGGCGGAAGTAGTCTTAATCTGATATATTAGGACACAGTCCGCAAAATGGGGATAGACCCGACAAGAATTAGCCAAAGCAATACTACCTTTAAAGGAGTAATACCAGGCCCAGAGGCCCGCTGCATGGGCTCTCTAGTACTAGAGGTTGTATTCGGTTCTCCCGACAACTTCCAAAGTGAAAAGTTAACCTTCGACATCGCTCAATTCCGAAGCGGCTATCAAGAACTACTCGGAAGAACGGCCTTCACTCGTTTTAATGCAATACTGCATTATGCTTATCTTAAGTTTAAGATGCCCGATCCATGTGGCATCATCATAGTTAGCGAAAACACAGAGCGTTCCTTACGTGCGGAAGAATGTTTGGTGGCTTTAGCAGCCGAACACTGAACGACCTCTCCAACCAGAATAAATGATCGGTCGTCAAGACCGTGGACATGGCTAGACGAGTCCCGCGCACCACTAGTTGTACCAGCTCAGATAAAACTAAGACTGGGTCGATGGATATACCCCCATAGGTGGTGCTAGGGTCTTCCCACATGTAAAAAGGACTACAGTTCGGCTTGACCTTATTTAGATTGAATTTTAATGGTTTATTAACAATAACCAATTTTTCGCACGAAAACTTTCACCTGGGCTTTTCTCTCTTATAGATGATCATCGTGCTACACCCTTCCAAGATACGGCACAACAGAGACACAGGCGCAGACGTGCAGCAGGGCCCCGTTCAAAGGTTTCTTTTTAGATTAAGACCATGTGTAAACCTTTTTTACTATCTCTTGTTGCTTCACACCCTCCGGATAATCTACATAACCAAGAGGGATGCTGGCGTTATTGGCATTTCGTCACGTCACTAATGCACGTACCTAGAAATTCAGGGCTTATTATCGTGGGCGTTACTCAGCCCAGTATACGTTGTAAAGACCGAATACCTTAGGGAGTGTTCAGTGTCGCGAGTTTGGCCTTATATGTGTCGGCATTCTGGGAACGGGGGTCCCCAGACTTGCCTGCCTGCGGCCTGCGGCGTGGCTCAAGTGGGGGCCCAGCGCGGCCCATCTTCATAAGCTCAAGCTCAAGACCCTCGCGAGGGGCCAAGCCTCGCGGGGCGGATGACCGGAAGCTTCCTCAGAAGCAGCCTCATCAGGCAGGCTCGCAAGGAGGCGGAGAGATCAAGGCAGGGGTACCTCACGAGGAGCCCGTGACGCAAGCCATGACGATCGAGACCAAGCGGGCGCCAGGCGGGCGCCGGCCTTCGTAGTGTCCTTGTTTCCCCTTTGGTGCAAACGGGGCAAGCACAGGCCAAGGCACCGGGGATAGGTTACCATTCCGGTGCAACGAGACCAAGACCAATAGAGCGGCAGGACGGAGGTCACCGTGGAGCCCAAGACGGCGTCATCACCAGTGCTTTTGGCAGCCGAAGACCACCTTTGGGCAGGATAACTTGTACTAGATGTTCCCCTTCAATATGGCCAATTGTTGGCGCCCTTCCCGCTCATTATTTGGGGAGAGGCCTAGGGCCTCTATAAAGAGAGCTAGCCACCACAGCGTAGGGGGCAGACAAGAAGGGACCAAAATAGAGAGATAGAGAGAGAGAGGCGATTGAACTCACCCAAGCAGTTCATCGCACCAACTCAAGAACACGTCTCGCGAGGCTGTTCTCCCCTTGTATTGTTCATCATCAGCCCCTGAGGCAATCCACCACACCACAGACTAGAGTAGGGTATTACACCACAACGGTGGCCCGAACTAGTATAAACCTTGTGTCCCCTGTGTTGTTCGTTGTTTCCATCTAGATCATGCGAGGAGATTGGACATAGATCGGTAGGGGAGAGATCTTCGTGCGCACCCCCAGTGTTCGAACCACAAGGGTCTGCCGGAACCCGAAATCCAACATTTGGTGTGCCAGGTAGGGTGCACCAAAATCTTTCTTACGCTGTCCGCGTGCAATCTTCCGCCGTGTCCATGGCTGACGCTCATCGGGCTTGTGCCGAGTGCCGGGCTGCTCTCGCCACCCGCGTCGCCCAGACGGTGCCCGTCGGCGGACGCTCTCGTCATTCCCTGTCGCCTGCCGCCAACGCCACCACCGGCCCGGCGGGGAACGAGCAGCAGGCCTCGTCCTAGCATCCTTCGGTCCGGCGGGAGGGCCGCACCGCCACACCGTCGCTAACTCCAGCGCCGCCCGTCGTCGCAGCTCTCCTGGGTGGCTCCTAGGCACCACCCTCGAGCCATCACGTCAAGCCGTTCACCCGCCTAATCAGCACCGCCTCCAAGCGCCGAGAAGCCCCCCGGGCTGGTTGGCGCCCGAGGCCGATCTAACCTTCGACTCGGAGGACCACCCCTTCAACCCCATCGGTTTGGGCGCGCTCCCGATGCTCTGCACCCCCACCATCAGCCAAGTGGCCGTCACCAGGACCCTCATCGACGGTGGTGCCGGCCTCAACGTGCTCTCGATGGAGGCCTTCAGCCTCCTCCACGTGCCACTGGAGCGGCTCCAACCCAGGAGGCCTTTCTCAGGCGTCGGAGCCGGCTCCACCGCCTCCTTGGGATAGATCCGCCTCCCAGTGACCTTCGGCACCTACAACAACTTCCACACGGAGCTGATCGACTTCGACATCGCCCCCGTTGGCCTCCCCTACAATGCCATCCTCGGCTATCCGGCCTTGGCTCGGTTCATGGCACCAACTCACCCGGCGTACAACCTCATGAAGATGCCTGGGCGCAGCAGCGTCCTCACCGTGTCAGGAAACACAAGGGATGCGCTGCAGGTGCTCCAGCTTGTTTTCAGGGCGGCCGCGGTGGCACAGCCCACTAGCACCGACGCCCTTGAGCCCAAGGGGGCTGCACCGGCTAAAAAGAAGAAGCTATTCACCCAAGACAAGGCAGAAACCAAGCAGGTACCAGTCGACGAGGACGGGTCCACTGGCGCCACCTTCACCATAGGGGCCAACCTCGAGCCCGAGCAGGAGGAGGCCCTGGTGAGGTTCCTGCGTGTGAACAAGAAGGTGTTCGCGTGGGAACCTGATCAGTTAGCAGGGGTCCCAAGGGAAGTGATTGAGCATCACCTCAACGTGTGCCCCAATGTGCGCCCCATGAAGCAGAAGGCGAGCCGGCAGTCCACTGAGAAACAGGCTTTCATCGTTCAAGAGACCCGGAAGCTAGAGGTGGCAGGAGTTATCCGCGAGGTCTGCTACCCTGATTGGCTGGCTAATCCGGTCGTTGTGCCAAAAAAGGGAGGAAAGGAGCGCATGTGTGTCGACTTCACCGACCTCAACAAAGCCTACCGCGGGATTCATTTCCGCTCCCCCACATTGACCAGATAGTCGACTCCATCGCAGAGTGTGACCTATTGTGCTTCCTAGATGCCTTCTTGGGCTATCACCAGATCAAGATGGCGGTAGAAGACATGGAGAAGACGACTTTCCTGACCCTGTGTGGAGTGTACTGCTATACGTGCATGCCATTTGGGTTGCGCAACGCAGCTGCGACCTTTCAGCGGCTGATGCACATCGCCTTAGGCCGACAGCTCGGGAGGAACGCTGAACCTTACGTCAATGACATTGTGGTGAAGTATCGTGAGGCAAGAACCCTGATACAGGACCTGGAAGAAACCTTTGCGAGCCTCAACGAAGTGGACCTACGGCTCAACTCGGAGAAGTGCGTGTTTGGAGTCCCCTTGGGCAAGCTCCTGGGTTTCCTCGTGTCCAACAGGGGCATCGAGGCCAACCCGGAGAAGGTTAAGGCAGTTGAATACATGAGCCCGCCGAGGACCCTCAGAGAAATGCAGAAGCTCACCGGGCGTGTAACTGCGCTGGGGCGCTTCATCTCCAAGCTTGGGGAATGAGCGCTGCCCTTCTTCAAGCTAATGAAGAAAAAGGGCCCCTTCGAATGGACTGAAGAGGCTGACAAGGCATTCCAAGACCTCAAGAGGTACCTTACCAGCCCACCAGTGATGGTAGCTCCGCGTCCTCGGGAACCCCTAGTGCTCTACCTTGCGGCCACCCCCTACTCCGCTAGCGCAGCCCTGGTGTCGGTTAGGGAGGAGCGCTATGCCAAGGCCGCATCAACCGTCCGGACTGAAGCAAAGCAGAGCCCGGAGGGCCTCGCGAAGGCCGCAACCACAGCCGGAAAGGAACAGCCGCATCAGGAGAACGCACCCGAAGCAGGAGGGGCCTCTTTAGGCGACCAAGCAATGGGGGCTCCATCGTCTCAAGAAATTCCTTGACCTCTGGAGGACGCAAGCTGTGCTAGCACCCTCAACCTCGTCGAGCATCCTGTGTACTTCGTCAACACGGTACTACAGGACGCAAGGGCGCGGTACCCCATGCCTCAAAAACTCCTCCTCGCGCTACTAGTGGCCTCACGCAAGCTGCGCCACTATTTCCAAGGCCATCCCATCAAAGTCGTCTCAGCATACCCATTGGAAAGAGTACTCAGGAGCCCCAACTCAGCTGGGACGGTCGCTGAGTGGAATATTGAGCTACAGACATTTCAGCTAGAATTCAGTATGACCAGAGTCATCAAGGGAGCCGCACTTGTGGATTTCGTGGCGGAATGGGCAGAAGCGCCGGGTCTCGAGGCAGGCGAAGACCGATCACTTTCCCCGGGAAGTGAAGCACCGGACGGCTAGGTCATGTACTTCGATGGGGCATTCTCCTAACACGGCGCGGGAGCTGGCGCAGTGCTTGTATCCCCTACCCAGGACAAACTCTACTAAGCCGTACAACTCTGCTTCCAGCACGGAGAAAAGGTCTCCAACAACATAGCCGAGTACGAAGGCCTCATAGCAGGACTGAAGGCCGTGATTGCCTTAGGGGTAAAGGACGAGCACATGGAAGCCTACCTCCCTGAGGTTCGCAAGATGGAGAAACAGTTCTGGGGGCTGGAGTTGCAACACGTGCCCCGTGGCAGCAATCAGGAAGCTGATGACATTGCCAAGAGGGCATCTCGGCGCATGCCTCAGGAGCCTGGCATCTTCAAGGAGCGGCTCTTCAAACCCTCGGCAATGCCGTCACTATCGAGCACGGTGCAACCAAGGGAGGAGCTCCCCAGCCGCCTGCCTCAGGAGCCCCGGTCTATGGTCCGACCTCAGGGGCGCGCCTGCTCCTGGCATTAGAGCCTCAGGAAGGGTGTTGGATCCCGGAGCTGAAGAACTACCTGATGCAAGGGACTCTGCCGGAGAACGAGGAGGAAGCGGAGCGTGTGGCGCGGCAGGCCACAGCTTATTGCATCAAGGATGGAGAGCTCTACAGGAAACGACCAAATGACGTGTCCCTATGTTGCATCTCCCGAGAGTAGGGGAGGAGCTACTGGCGGACATACATGGCAGAGACTGCGGGCACCACTCGTCGTCACGAACCCTCATCGGCAAGGCGTTTCGTAGTGGATTCTACTGGCCCACAGCGCTCATCGACGCCGTTGAGCTGGTAAAGGTTTGCGAGGCCTGCCAGTTTCACGCCAAGCAGATCCATCAGCCTGCGGGGGTCTACAGACTATACCCCTCTCATGGCCGTTCACAGTTTGGGGGCTGAACATTTTGGGCCCGTTTCCTCGGGCGCCAGGGGGCTATCGCTACCTCTACGTCGCTGTGGACAAGTTCACCAAGTGGGCTGAGGTGGAAGCCGTCCGCACAATCTCGGTAGGCTATGCGGTCAAGTTCATCAAGGGCCTCGTGAGCCGATTTGGGGTGCCCAACCGTATCATCACCGAAAACGGTTCTCTATTCACCAGTAATCTCTTCAAAACGTATTGTGCTAACCTTGGAACGCAGATATGCTACGCTTCGGTAGCACACCCCCGGAGCAACGGCCAGGCCGAGCGAGCCAACGCGGAGGTCCTGAGGGGCCTCAAAGCCAGGACCTTTAAGAAAAAGCTGGAGGCCTGTGGCAGGGGCTGGTACGACGAGCTCCAGTCTGTGCTGTGGCCAATCCGCACGACTACGACCAAGCCGACTGGCGAGACCCCGTTCTTCCTCATCTATAGAGCAGAGGTTGTTCTCCCTCACGAGGTTAGGCGTCGCTCCGCACGGGTCCTGGCGTTCGACGAGACGCGGCAGGACACCATGCGGGGGATGGATCTCGTGCTGGGGGAGGAACGCCGCCGAGAAGCCGCACTGCGAACAGCAAGGTACCAACAGGCGCTGCGATGATACAACTGCTGCAACATCCGCCCCAGAACTCTTGAGGTAGGGGATCTCGTGCTCAGACGGGTTCTCTCCAGGGAGGGGCTGCACAAGCTCTCTCCCATGTGGGAGGGCCCATTCAAGGTTGTTCATGTCTCCAGGCCTGGCTCCGCGCGCTTGGAAAACATAGAAGGGGTACCCATTCAGAACGCGTGGAACATTCAACATCTCCGGAGGTTTTATCCCTGAGCGAGGCCTAGCGCCTAGGAAAGGCCCGGTGCTTGTGAAGAAGGCAAATGCCTGTGAAGCTGCCGTGTTTTGGGAAAGGCTCGGTGCATATGAAGAAGGCAAATGCCTGTGAAGTTGTTGTGTTTTGGGAAAGGCCCGGTTCCTGTGAAGAAGGCAAATGCCTGTGAAGCTGTCGTGTTTTGGGAAAGGCCCGGTGCCTGTGAAGAAGGCAAATGCCTGTGAAGCTGCCGTGTTTTGGGAAAGGCCTGGTGCCTGTGAAGAAGGCAAATGCCTGTGAAGCCGCCGTGTTTTGGGAAAGGCCCGGTGCCTGTGAAGAAGTCCAATGCCTGTGAAGCTCGCCGCCCGTGACACTCTCACATAATAATGAGTGGGGCTATACACGCCCCGGAGTCTCCGGAGTGCCGCCCTCGGGCCTCGGGGGCTCCCGCCCACGCCCAGTGGCAACACTTAGCTCCGCGCTGGTGAGAAGACGTCGAATACTAGAATAGGTGTTGGACGCGGCTTTTTCATTTGCTTTCTGCAGTTGGCTTGGTTATTCCCGTTTGAAGTTTTATTGAAGCTGTTGACGTTCCTGACTTGTGACTCTTTGTCTTTCTCGCTCGCTTGCCTCGTTTTCTCTCGCACAAGTCTCGCGAGGGAGGTTCGCGGGTGCCCTCGCGAGTGCTTTTCTGCCCTGGTCGTTTGGAGCTTTCCTATTTGAGTCCTCTGCGGGAGCACCCATCCCAGTCCGTGCCTCACGGGCATCGCGACACGAGCGCAGGACCTGGGCTGATCGCCCCCACAACCAAGACCAAAAGTTACCCCTCCTACTGATCCTTGCAGGGCACAAAGCGCATGGCGAGGCCACGGCCTCGGGACGCGAGGACCGCGTCAAGCCCCACCGAGCTAAAATAATTCCCGCACACGGGTGCACAGCGCGGGAACATAGCGCAGAAATAGTGGAAACAACATGATGGTTAACAGCAGCAGTTCTGACACGCCCCCGCGGGGCCCTATACTACCTTTTATTTCTGTGCAGGAAAAGAAGGAAAGCAAAATGGGCGCGATTCATCATGCACCAACCCACAGCAAAGGTTCGAGCTGCTCCTGGGGCTCAAGCGGATCCCTCCTCTCGCTTCGCCGGGGCACGACGGCGGGCTGACCCGCTACCTTCACCCAGGCGGGCACGACGGCGCGGGTGCTGGTCGCGGCCACCGCTGCAGGGGCTGCTGCCTGAGAGGGAGCCGCCGAAGCTCAGCGAACCCCGAACACTGACGCCTGTACGCCCATCACCGTGTTCATCCTGGTCAGTACCGGGGCTGGGCAGGTGGCCACGGTCGTCGTCTTCGAGGCAGCACCCAGCACGGCGACCGTCTTCCCCAAACACCCTCACGTAGAGGGTGGCGTCGCCATCGAACCTGAATTGCAGGGTGCACCACCGGCCCAGGCCGCGCGCGCGGGCAAACGTTTGCCAGCCGCGGGTCAGGGCCCCATTCCCAAAAACGGAGACCTCCAGTGAAGCCTAGGAAGCCCTGCTGCCGCAGCCGTCTGCCTGGAGCCAGAAGCCGCACCGGGCACTGGCCGGCAGATCACCTACGAAGAAACGAGGGAGCTGGAGCCGGGTGCTGGTTGGGTCCGCTGACCACACGACGAACTCCGGCAGCACCTTCGCAGAGCGAAAGCATGGCCTAGGGGGCGCATAGCCACGGCGTGCCCCCCATCAGCGGTCGGGCGCTCACCACCGCGCAGGGAACCGCCTCCGTGGCCGCGGGAAGCCACTACGGGGAACGTGGAATACTTGCGAGAGCGGCCTCGGCCGCGCTTGGCCGGGGGGAGTTAGGCCCAGCCTGGCGGGCCTTTCCTTTCTCCGCAGCCGAGAATCTCTTTGGAGCCATGGGAGCGGCGAGTAGCCAAGAAGAAGAAAAGGAGCAGCAAGAAGGGACGGGCTAAGGGGACTCGCGCAGCCCCGTACTTATAGCCGGAGGAGGCCAACCGTCGAGCACCACGATTGTAGGTAATCATGACCGATTTCTCTGCATGTAGGGACTTATCAAGTCGTGCGGTCGCCAAGGCATCATGAGGAAGCGCAGACACCCACGTCCAATCAATCGCCATGCGGCGCCCAAGGCCACAGGTTGTTGGGGCCCACGGCACTTCGCGCTCGCCCCTTCGCTTCCCTGCTAGGCCAAGCCCGGGCGCGCCGTGGGCCCGGGGGCTACTGTCGGCATTTTGGGAATGAGGGTCCCCAGACTGGCCTTCCTGCGGCCTGCGGCGTGGCTCAAGTGGGGGCCCAGCGCAGCCCATCTTCATCAGCTCAATCTCAAGACCCTCGCGAGGGTCCAAGCCTCGTGGGGCGGATGACCAGAAGCTTCCTCAGAGGCAGGCTCGCGAGGAGGCGAAGAGATCAAGGCAGGGGTACCTCGCGAGGAGCCTGTGACGCAAACCATGACGATCGAGACCAAGCGGGCGCCAGGCGGGCGCCGGCCTGCGCATTGTCCTTGTTTCCCCTTTGGTGCAAAGGGGGCAAGCACAGGCCAAGGCACTGGGCAAAGGTTACCATTCCGGTGCAACGAGACCAAGGCCAATAGAGCGGCAGGATGGAGGTCACTGTGGAGCCCAAGACGGCGTCATCACCAGTGCTTTTGGCAGCCGAAGACCACCTTTGGTCAGGACAACTTGTACTAGATGTTCCCCTTCAAAATGGCCAATTGTTGGCGCCCTTCCCGCTCATTATTTGGGGAGAGGCCCAAGGCCTCTATAAAGAGAGCTAGCCACCACAGAGTAGGGGGCAGACAAGAAGGGACCGAAAAAGAGAGATAGAGAGAGAGAGAGAGAGAGGCGATTGAACTCACCCAAGTAGTTCATCGCACCAGCTCAACAACACCTCTCGCGAGGCTGTTCTCCCCTTGTACTGTTCATCATCAGCCCCTGAGGCAATCCACCACACCACACACTGGAGTATGGTATTACACCACAACGGTGGCCGGAACCAGTATAAACCTTGTGTCCCCTGTGTTGTTCGTTGTTTCCAGCTAGATCACGCGAGGAGATTGGACGTAGATCGGTAGGGGAGAGATCTCCGCGCGCACCCCAGTGTTCGAACCTCAAGGGTCTGCCGGAACCCGAAATCCCACAATATGCATCAGCTCTGAATCATGTCTTTGGTCAATAGTTGTGTTTGCCCGGCTCCCGTGTTTTGCCACCTTACATTCCGCTCTATCGGCTAAGGTGGCACCGGGAGAACTACTGCGATTGTGCCCTGGTTCATCTGGATGAGCACCTCAGTAAAGAAAGCCGAAAATTGACTATCATGATAAAGCGCGAGACTGGTCAACCACTCAAGGACTCAGCGGAATCTTCGCGATTCCTCCGCATTAACGAAGGACCGGTTTCCTGGTCATGTATGTACGCGCACCGTATTCGGATAAGCGCGGAAGTACCAGGGCCTATATAGTAGCCTCACTGTCAAACTCCTATGGCTAAGTGAAAGTGTTAAACCAATATAGTCCGATTGCCTTGTTCGCCGCACTATCACCTCCTTAATGGACCAAGACATTGGAACAAGTGTGAATACACGCTTTTTTGTACACCCCCGCATTATATGTGTGGGGGCTGAAGCCGATGAATGCAAACTTTTAGGTTATATACATACATAAACGGCCGCATAAGAGGCATCATAATACTTTTAGGCAAAAGTATAAACATAGCCTTTATAATCCAAATAGCAATGTTTTTACAATTGGGATACATGTCACTCGAACATGATACTCTTCGAGCACTGATCCTCTATTAAACGAGCGCCTTCTAGGACTTCTTCAAAATAGTGCTCAGCCGAGACCTGGCCTATGGCCGGACCCTGGTTTGCAATAGCGGTAGCATCCATCTCTGCCCAGTATGTCTTAACATGGGCAAGAACCATCCGCGCACCCTCTATGCACGCCGACCTCCTTACAGCATCGATATGCGGCACAGCACCAAGGAATTGTTGCACTAAACAAAAATAACTATTCGGCCTTGGTCCTTCCGGCCAAAGATGATCCACGACAGACCTCATGGCAAGCCCGGACAACCTATGGAGCTTAGCCCACTCGACCATTTTCTCATTTAACAGCAGCGAACGCGTTGGAGCACTGAACTGCGACCAAAACAACTTTTCAACTTCGTGATCTTTTTGATCTTTGAAAAACTCAGTTGCATCAGCACCACTCGTTGCCAAGTCCAAGTACGCGTTTGCAGCACTCCATAATTGATCCAAAGGGGCATACTTTGGATCTCCAAACTTCGTCCGCAACAAAAAGAGCTTCCCAGCCGTGATATCTCTGGCTTGATGAAACTCCTCCTTTGCCGCTCTGATTTTAGAGCGGGTTTCCTTGGCTGCTACCATGGCTTTCTTCAGGTCCGCCGTTTTCGCTTGGCTTTCCTTTTCAAGAAGCTCATACCGGGCGGCGGCATCCTTCAGCTCAACAGCCGTCTTGGCTATTTTATCTTCGCTCTGGCGATGAGCAGCCCGTTCGGCTCTTAACTCTTTGGCCGCCTTTAGGGCGGCTGCATCACTTCTCCTGGCTTGTTCCTTGGCTCGGACAAGCTCTGCCTGAAGGGTCTCCATGGCGGTAGCTCCATCTGCAGTCACAACATGTTATAGATACTAGCATCATGCTCCTCTTAATATCTGTTGACCACCGGAGAATACATACACTATGCCTCGTCAAGCCGCTTGTTCACAAGCACGATGTCGGCATCTGCCATATCAAGCTGTCGCCTCAGTTCGGCAAACTCACCAGTCCGGCCAGCCATCGGACCCTCAGCTGCCTGCATATGTGAGCAGCATGATCATTACCTGGGACTATGATCCTGTGTTTGCCACCTCTGGACAGCAACCAGAGTCTCAGGGGCTACTATCTATATAGGGCGCACCTAGCGTGTGTGGTACCGTCAAGAAATATATATATATATATATATATATATATATATATTACTTTGCGTACCTCAAAGCCTTTTAGCAGGCTCATAAAACCTTCATGCAACCCACTTTTGGCGGATGAAATCCTTTCAACCACTGTCCCCATTAAATTACGATGCGCCTCTGAGATAGCCGTTTGCTCCAGAAGACCCATCAGTGCATCTGGTCATGCACCGAATAGTCCCAGACTCTTTCTGTTGCTCCCCTTAGGAGCCGAATACTCCGGACTTTGGGTGGACGAAGGGTTACCTTCCGTCCTTGGCGGATCAGGAGAAATCCTCTGTGACGTCACCTCAGGGTCGTTCGCCTCATGAGGCGGGGAGACAGGGGGAGGTGTTTCGCTCTCCATCATCTCCGGAAGAAGATCCCCCGAAGACGAACTCTGTTGAGAAAGGCTACAATCCGAACTACAAGACATACGTCTCGGTTATTGTCCTCGGAGATGAAGCAGGATATATTTACCAAAAGTACTCTGGTCCACTTACAGCTCGGTGGAGGGTTGATCCCCTTGCGTGCACTGTGCGGTAAGGATGCCCTCCGGGGCAGGGCCCCCTGGCGAAGGTTTCTTCCCTCGTTTGGAAACCCTCGTTTCCAAGTCTTCAGAGGCGGTCCTCTTCTTTCCTTGGGGAGAGGGAATTTTAGATTCTTCTCCCCGGTTATCCTCCTTCGCGGAGACACTAATTCCCCCGATTTGGATGAGTAATGCGTGAGGCCTGCTTTCGGCTTCTTTATTCCTCCCTTTATCTTCCCCTGATGGCACTTGATAAGGTGCAAGCTCAAGCATCCTGGCTAGTACAGGATCCGGTGAGCCTTCGGGAAGGGGGGCCGAACACCTGATCATCTTCTCCTTTCTTATCCAGTCCTGGCCAAGAGCAATTTTTTTAGAATGATGTTATGACAAATGAAAAGACGGCGTGTTCGACCACAAAATTACTTACGTGGGTATCTGGACGATTGCAGTTTAGACCTGCATCCTCGGTGGTGTCTGGACACTTTATTCGTGATCCGAAGAACAATCCATACATCCCTTCGAGCGTCACGCCGAAGAATTGCTGAATAGTTCGCGGTCCTTCCGGGTTGAACTCCCACATACGGAGAGGTCGACGTTGGCATGGCAGGAACCGACGAACTAGCATGACTTGCATTACCTTGACAAGGCTGACATCTCTCTTGAGGAGATCTCGGATGCGATTCTGCAATGTTGGCAAGTCATTAACTGGCCCCCAGTCCATCCCCTTGTTGACCCATGATGCCAGTTGTGGTAGGGGCCCCGAACGGAAGGCGGGGCAGCTACCCACTTAGTACTTTAGGGAGTTGTGATGTAAAACCACTCCCGCTGCCATAAGTCGGACATCTCCAAGAAGGAACCCTTTGGCCATGGAGCATCGACGCCTTTACTTATTATGGCGCCTCCGCATTCTGCATGTCACCCATCGATCATCTTTGGCTTCACATTGAAGGTCTTAAGCCATAAGCCGAAGTGTGGGGTGATGCGGAGGAAGGCCTCACACACGATGATAAATGACAAGATGTGAAGGATGGAATCTGGAGCTAGATCATGGAAGTCGAGCCCGTAATAGAGCATAAGCCCTCTAACAAAGGGATCAAGACTGAAGCCTAGCCCTCGGAGGAAGTGGGAAACAAATATGACGCTCTCGTTGGGTTCGGGAGTGGGGATGACCTACCCTTGAGCAGGCAGCCTGTGCAAAATTTCGGCGGTCAGATACCTGGCTTCTCTTAGCTTCGTGATGTCCTCCTCTGTGACAGAAGAGGCCATCCACCTGCCTTGAAGGTTGGATCCAGACATGATTGAAGGTCCGAAGCACTTAGCCCGAGCCTTGGGTGTTGGAATTCGAGGTGGGGGAAGGGAAGGATCGAGCGCGAGAAGAAAAGGACAGACCTTGGCCCCTTTATAAAGAGGATGAATATCAAGCGTCCTCCGCGTGGCCGTTCAGACTCACCTAAAATCGAGGAGTCATACCAGCAAGCGTGATTAGGTTACCCACACTCGTATTGATGAGAATCCCGTGATAAGGGGACACGATCTCTGCTTTGACAAGACGTGCCAAGAAAACCGCCTCGCAATATGTGCAGTAGCTGGTTGAGAAAAACGGTTCGAATAATGACCGGGCCCTGGCGTGATGTCACGTTATGAAAAGTTGTCAGCAGATTAGATTTGTGGAAATATTATACTCTCTACGGTGGTATGTGGAATTTGTTTTGCAGAGCCGGACACTATCCTTGTGTTCGAAATCTTCTTTGGAGTATTCGGAGGAGGAACCCGCCTTGCAATGCCGAAGACAATCTGCGCACCGGACTCATCGTCATTGAAGCCTGGTTTAGGGGCTACTGAGGGAGTCCTGGATTAGGGGGTCCTCGGACTGCCGGACTATATACTTTGGCCGGACTGTTGGACTATGAAGATACAAGATTGAAGACTTTGTCCCGTGTCCGGGTGGGACTCTCCTTTGCCTGGAAGGCAAGCTTGGCAATTCGGATATGTAGATCTCCTCCCTTGTAACTGACTCTATGTAACCCTAGTCCCCTCCGGTGTCTATATAAACCAGAGGGTTTAGTCTGTAGGACAACAACAATGATAATCATAGGCTAGCTTCTAGGGTTTAGCCTCTACGATCTCGTGGTAGATCAACTCTTGTAATACTCATATCATCAAGATCAATCAAGCAGGAAGTAGGGTATTACCTCCATCGAAAGGGCCCGAACCTGGGTAAACATTGTGTCCCCCGCCTCCTGTTACCATCCACCTTAGACGCACAGTTCGGGACCCCCTACCCGAGATCCGCCGGTTTTGACACCAACAGCCTCAATCTGCTCTATCAGGATAGAGTGTGAAAAATGGGCATTAACCCATTAAGGATCAAGCCTATAAAGACCACCTTTAAAGGACTCATTCCAGGCGTAGAGGCCCGTTTTATGGGCTCAATCACGTTAGAAGTTGTCTTTGGATCTCCGGACAACTTCCGAAGCGAGGAGTTAGTCTTCAATATCGTCCCATTCCGCAGCGGCTATCATGCACTGCTCGGACGAATTGTGTTTGCTTGATTCAACGTAGTGCCACACTATGCTTACCTCAAGCTCAAGATGCCCGGTCCACGTGGCATCATAATAGTCAATGGCAATACAGAACGCTCTCTCCGTACAGAAGAGCACACGGCTGCCCTAGCAGTAGAAGTACAAAGCGGCCTTCTCAAGCAGAACCTTCATTCGGCTGCCGAGCCCTCGTACACCCTTAAGAGGGTCCGTACTACTCTGCAGCAGGAGAGCTCGGCTCGTCAGGAGCTCCACTAGAAATCTGGCCTCTATCTCAGTCCCGATCAAGCAGTGGCATGTGTGCCGCGCATACATAACTACGCACTCAAAATTCCATGGGCATCGACGGAGGCATAATTAGCTTGTGATCCACGACACGGCTCAACCGACATCGGATACACACATACTCTCACTTTTGCTTGTTTTCTCTCAGGCTTTAATCTTACAGGCACCATCGGGCGGTCTGGTTATCGGTCCTCTTGAAGGAAAAATACACCAAGATGGCGAGGAGCGGAGACATACGAGGACTTTTACGTGATTCCGTTAAAGATAACTCTACATGTCTTCCAGGACCCACATGGAGCTCTCCCCTGGTTTCGGCATGTTAAATAGCATGTTGCTTATTGAACTACTTGTATCAATGCGCCTTGACGTACTAATTACATTACAATGGAAACAGTTTGTAGCTGGAGCTGTAGGTCCCGAGCTTTTTACCTTTACATCTTTCCTCTTTTCTTTCTCTCTTTTCTTTTTTTCAGTTTCCCTGTGGATAACCCCATCAGGTAGCACACGTACACTTTGGTACATTTTGATGTTTGCCAGGGGCTTTATAGCACCCCACATTATGGCAACAAAAGTCTGAACACTTCTTATAAGTATAGTTCGGCACCCCGAATTTAGCATTATATGCATTGGCTCTGAATCATGTCTTTGGTCAATAGTTGGGTTGCCCGGCTCCTGTGCTTGCTACCCTACGTTCCGCTACATCGGCTAGGGTAGTAAAGGGAGAACTACTATGATTGTGCCCTGGTCTAAACCGGATGAGCACCTCAGTAGAGAAAGCAGAAAACTGACTGTCATGATGCGGCGAGAGCCGGTCAGTTGTTCGGAGGTCTTAGAAAAAATAATAAAAAATCCTTGCCAAATATGAAGACCAGGGGCCCACACCGTTTCCACGAGGGTGGGGGGCGCCCCCCCTAGGGCGCACCCCCCTAGGGTGCACCCCCTACCTCGTGGGCCCCCTGTTGACCCTCCGACGCCAACTCCAACTCTATATATTTGCTTTCGGAGAGAAAAAAATCAGAGAGAAGAAATCATCGCGTTTTATGATACGGAGCCGCTGCCAAGCCCTAAAACCTTTCGGGAGGGCTGATCTGGAGTCCGTTCGGGGCTCCAGAGAGGGGGATTCATCGCCGCCATCATCTTCAACCATCCTCCATCACCAATTTCATG
This sequence comes from Triticum aestivum, assembly GCF_018294505.1. NCBI lineage: Eukaryota > Viridiplantae > Streptophyta > Magnoliopsida > Poales > Poaceae > Triticum > Triticum aestivum. The sequence continues at coordinate 480,025,834 of NC_057803.1, forward strand.
ATGCTCACTGCCGTGCGTGAGTAATTCCATCGTAGGCTTGTTGGACGGTGATGGGTTGGATGAGATTTATCATGTAATCAAGTTAGTTTTGTTAGGGTTTGATCCCTAGTATCCGTTATGTTCTGAGATTGATGTTGCTATGACTTTGCTATGCTTAATGCTTGTCACTAGGGCCCGAGTGCCATGATTTCAGATATGAACCTATTATGTTTTCATGAATTTATTTGAGTTCTTCATCATATCTTGCAAGTCTATAGTCACCTACTATGTGTTATGATCCGGCAACCCCGAAGTGACAATAATTGGTACCACTCCCGGTGATGACCATAGTTTGAGGAGTTCATGTATTCACTATGTGCTAATGCTTTGTTCCGGTTCTCTATTAAAAGGAGGCCTTAATATCCCTTAGTTTCCAATAGGACCCCGCTGCCACGGGAGGGTAGGACAAAAGATGGCATACAAGTTCTTTTCCATAAGCACGTATGACTATATACGGAATACATGCCTACATTACATTGATGAATTGGGGCTAGTTCTGTGTCACCCTATGTTATGACTGTTACATGATGAACCACATCCGGCATAATTATCCATCACTGATCCGGTGCCTACGAGTTTTCCATATACTGGTTTACGCTTATTTACTTTTCCGTTGCTACTGTTACAATCACTACAAAATACCAAAAACATTACTTTGCTGTCTTTACTTTTGTTGCCGCTACCACCACTATCATATTACTTTGCTACTAAACACTTTGCTGCAGATACTAAGTTTCCAGGTGTGGTTGAATTGACAACTCAGCTGCTAATACTTGAGAATATTCTTTGGCTCCCCTTGTGTCGAATCAATAAATTTGGGTTGAATACTCTACCATCGAAAGTTGTTGCGATCCCCTATACTTGTGGGTTATCAAGACAAATTTCTAGCGCCGTTGCCGGGGAGCATAGCTCTATTCTTTGAGTCACTTGGGATTTATATCTGCTGGACACTATGAAGAACTTGAGAGATCCAAAAACCAAGATCTATCCCTCAACTACGAGGGGAGGTAAGGACTGCCATCTAGCTCTGCACTTGATTCACCTTCTGTTACGAGTAAGTTTGCGACACCTACACCTGCTTCTGCTATTCATTCTGATATGTCGCATGTTATTGATGATGCCACTTCTGCTATGCATGATACTTATGATGAAACTGCTTCTATGCCTGATACTACTGTGCCCCTTAGTGAATTTCTTGATGAAAAAATTGCTAGGGCTAGAGAAAAAGAAATTATTGAATCTGAATACGATGATGATAGTGATGATGAAAATATGCCTGTTATTCCTGAGGGTTATCTTTTTGATATGGAATCTTCTGCTGCTATTTCTGCTTGCAAAGATAGATATGAGCTTAAGAGGTTATTAATTAAATGGAACAAAGAATCACTTAGAGATAAAATGAGACCTGGCCCTCCTTTTGCTACTTCACCAATATGTGTTCCTGATAAGGATTATGAATTCTCTATTGATCCTGATATAATTACTTTGGTTGAATCTGATCCGTTTTATGGCTATGAATCTGAAACTGTTGTGGCACATCTTACTAAGTTAAATGATATAGCTGCCCTGTTCACTAATGATGGGAGATCGCGTTACTTTTATATACTCAAAATATTTCCGTTCTCATTAAAGGGTGATGCTAAGATATGGTTTAATTCTCTTGATCCTGGTTGTGTACGTAGTCCCCACGATATGATTTATTACTTCGCTTCTAATTATTTCCATGCTCATAAGAAACAAGCTGCTTTGAGGTAAATATACAACTTTGTGCAAATTAAAGAAGAGAGTCTCCCACAAGCTTGGGGGAGGCTTCTCAAGTTACTTAATGCTTTGCCTGATCATCCTCTTAAGAAACCTAAAATACTTGATATCTTTTATAATGGACTAACCGATGCTTCCAGAGATTACCTGGATAGTTGTGCTGGTTCTCTTTTCAGGGAAAGAACACCGGATGAAGCTGAAATTCTATTGAATAATATGTTGACAAATGAAAATAATTGGGCACTTCCTGAGCCAGCTCCTGAGCCAACTCCTGCTCCAATTACTGAGCCTATTCCTAAACCAACTCCAAAGAATAGAGGTGTTTTATTTCTCAGTCCTGAAGATATGCAAGAGGCAAAGAAATCTATGAAAGAAAAAGGTATTAAAGCTGAAGACGTTAAGAATTTACCTCCTATTGAAGAAATACATGGTCTTAATACATGATCTCAATTATTTATTTACTGAAGAACCTCCTGATCCCGATATCCCGACACAGGTAGTAAAGGTAAATTCTCTCTATAGATATGATAAAGCTGAAGTCACTCCTACTAAAATTGCTAGTCAATGCTTGGATGAGTTTGATAATTTTATGTATAAGCAAGATGACTTCAATGCTTATTTTGGTAGACAATTAAAAGAAAATGCTTATATGATTACACGTTTGGGTGATTATATGGCTGATATTAAAGGTGAACTTAAACTTGTTAACAAACATGCTTCTATGGTTACCACCCAAGTAGAACAAGTACTTAAAGCTCAAAAAGAAGTGCTTGATGAAATGAATAGTAAGAAAAATGATTATGCTGTTAGAGTAGCTACTAGAACTGGTAGAGTGACTCAGGAACCTTTGTATCCTGAAGGCCACCCTAAGAGAATCGAGCAAGATTCTCAAAGAAATAATACTGATATTCCTAGTTCTTCTAAAAAGAAGAAGAAGAAAAATGATAGAACTGTGCAAACTTCTAGTGAACCTATTGCTGAACCACCTGATAATCCAAATGATATATCTATGTCTGATGCTGAAACACAATCTGGTAATGAACATGAACCTAGTAAAAATATTAATGATAATGTCCATGATGATGCTCAACCTAGTAATGACAATGATGTAGAAATTGAACCTGCTGTTGATCTTGATAACCCACAATCAAAGAATCAACGTTATGATAAAAGAGACTTTGTTGCTAGGAAACATGGTAAAGAAATGGAACCTTGGGCTCAGAAACCCATGCCTTTTCCTCTGAAACCATCCAAGAAAAAGGATGATGAGGATTTTGTGCGCTTTGCTGAAATGATTAGGCCTATCTTTTTGCGTATGAGATTAACTGATGTGCTCAAAACAAATCCTTATGCTAAATATATGAAGGATATCATTACTAATAAAAGAATGATACCGGAAGCTGAAATTTCCACCATGCTTTCTAATTATACTTTTAAGGGTGGAATACCAAAGAAACTTGGAGACCCCGGAGTACCTACTATACCTTGCCCCATTAAAATAAATTATATTAAAACTGCTTTATGTGATCTTGGAGCCGGTGTTAGTGTTATGCCTCTCTCTTTATATCGTAGAGTTGACTTGAATAAGTTGACACCTACTAAAATATCTTTGCAAATGGCTGATAAATCAACTGTTATACCTGTCGGTATTTGTGAGGATGTGCCCGTTGTGGTTGCAAACGTTACTATTTTAACGGACTTTGTTATTCTTGATATTCCCGAGGATGATAGTATGTCTATTATTCTTGGAAGACCTTTTCTTAATACTGCAGGGGCTATTATTGATTGCAACAAAGGCAATGTCACTTTTCATGTTAATGGTAATGAGCATACGGTACACTTTCTGAGGAAACAACCTCAAGTTCATAGTATCAACTCTATTGGAAAAATTCCATCAATTATATTTGGAGGTTTTGAATTTCCTCTCCCTACTGTCAAAAAGAAATATGATATTCTTATTATAGGGGATGAGCATATCCCCGTTGAGGCAACTTAGTGTTATTCGAAATTTCTCCGGTTTCATGATTATCGGAATGAGTTTGTTAACCAGACTTGATCAACCTTGTTAGTGGATTCTTTTTTATGAGCATGAGATGGATGAAACTAGAAGCACAACCTTCTGTACCCTCTCTATATTTTCTGTTATTTATATTAAATAAAGTAAAAATAGTATTTTTTTGTCTGTTATGTGATTATCCGTGCAATATAAAAATATCCCGAAAATAGAAGTCCTCAGAATGCCATGCCAATTTAATATAATTTTTTCGGGAATATTTGAGGATTTACTGTGCAAAAATTACCACGGGAGGAGCTGCCACCTGGTCATGAGGGTGGTGGGCGCCCCCCCTATAGGGCGCGCCCCCCTGCCTCGTGGGCTCATGGTGGCCCTCCTCCACTTATCCCAGCACCCATCTTCTTCCTCTGTCTCACACAAACCCGAAAAACCAACTCAAGCACGAGTTCCAGCCACTTTTGCTGTGATTTTCGATCTCCTTGCTCAAAGCACCTCTCGCAAAACTGCTTGGGGAGATTGTTCCTTGGTATGTGACTCCTCCATTGGTCCAATTAGTTTTTGTTCTAGTGCTTTATTCTTTGCAAATTTGTGCTGCAAAGGTGACCATGTTCTTGAGCTTGCATGTCAAATTTATATGGTTCCAAGTAGTTGTAATGCTTGATATAGGCTCTAGGCACTTGTAGGAGTAGTTGCTATCAGTTTTATTGAGTTTGGTTCACTTTTATTTTGAAGTTACTAAAAATTTCAGATTGTTTCAGAAAAATGATGAGGAGATTATTGAGGGTCTCATCAAGCCAAATCTCAAAGGAAAAGGCACCTGAGCCTAAGTATAATTTGCCACGCACCGCGGAGATTCGGGCGTGTGAATGGCCATCTGAAGATTTCTTGAGAGCAGCCGGTATCTATGAAGATTTTCATGAATTAGCTCACAATGCAGGCCTCACCGCTTTCCTCCACGACCAATGCGATCAGTATCTCTTACTCACAAATACCTTTGTGCAAAACTTTTATTTGCATCCTAGGAACTCACCACCTACGGTGGAATTTCATTTATATGATGAGCCTAAGGAGATGTCACTTTTTGATTTCTGTCGGATTTGTTTAGTCCCTTTTGAGGGCAAGACAGAAGAACCACATCATGATGATGTGGCTGGATTTATTGATAATATCACTGTAGGAGAAACCAGGAAGGTTTCCGATGCACGAATCACTAGCATACATTTTCCTGTTTTGCGTTACTTTGCATTATTTGCTAGTCGTTGTTTAATTGAACGCGGAAACTCTGGAAACCTTAGTATCCCTGATTTAATTATTCGGCTCCAAGGTTTATATAGTGATAACACTTTTAGTTTGGGCGGTATTATTGCTAGACGGTTAGATATGAACCGTACTAAGGGTCCCATCTTTGGAGGCATTTATGCTACACGCCTAGCCGCACATTTTGACATACCTATTAGGCATGCTGAGAAGGAAGAAAAAGTGCTACCCCGTGTTTATCTAGATCATAAAAGTATGGTGGCACATGATTTTATTGTTAAAAATAGGGCAGGGGAGCTTAGATATCAATTGTTCTTTAATAAACATCATCCTGAGACTATTACCTTGCCTGCTCCTTCTTTGTTTGATTTGACTACAGGCATGTACCTTGTTCCGTTGGCAGCTATTCACGCCTACCGGAACCCTGCACCAGCTGAGGAGCCAGAGCCGGAACCACAATTTGATCCTTCACGACAGTCTAACTATCAGTGGGATCCGGAGATGATTGCCATCCAGTGGCAATCGGAGCCTTCTTCTTCTTCATCACAGTACGACCCCAACAACTATCATTATGGATATCCGACAGGCCAGCCGTGGCCATAGACCAACTTAGGCCAAAAGCCTAAGCTTGGAGGAGTACGTATTTCTCACCAACATTAAATTTATGTTCACACACACTCATTACTAGATGTCGGTGCTCATAGTTTTTCATTGTAATATCCATGCTAGTTTATTTTGTTTTTCCTGCTTTCTTCTTGTGTGTTTAGTAAACCTTAAGAAAAACCAAAAAATTAGTACTAGTTTATTTTTCTACTGTAGTAGTAATAATTAAAAAGAAAACCCAAAAATATTTCCCGTTCTTCCTTTGCTTGTTGGGAGCTTTCCCGTGTAAATAGTTTTATTTCTTTTCTTTTCTTTGGGGGTCAGTAGGAGAAGACCATAATTAAATTGTTGAAGTGGCTCTTATATGCATTATTGTTGATTTAACCAAGAGCCCATATTGCCTTGTCTTCTCATGTTTATTGAATGCTCGCAGATTCCAGCTTAGTCCAATGTACATACACTCTTATTATTATTCACACCGTTTGGTCGTGCAAGTGAAAGGCAATTATGATGATATATGATGGACTGACTGAGATGAGAAAAGCTGGTATGAACTCGACCTCTTTTGTTTTTGTAAATATGATGAGTCCCTCGTTCTTGATTCAGCTTATTGTGAATAAACATGTTCGCAATAACAATTAGAGATCATAGTTGCTTGTGACATACTTGATTGGCTATGAGTTATAATGATTTACCTTGTATGCCAACATGCTATTGAGATGATTAGGATGTGGTATGATGGGGTGGTATCCTCCTTTGAATGATTTAAGTGACTTGACTTGACACATGTCCATGCATGTAGTTGAAACAAAATCAACATAGCCTTCACGATATTTATGTTCATGGTGGATTATATCCTACTCATGCTTGCATCCAATGTTTATTAATTTTAATGCATGTACATGGCTGTTGTCGCTCTCTAGTTGGTCGCTTCCCAGTCTTTTGCTGGCCGTCACCTGTACTAAGAGGGAATACTGCTTGTGCATCCAATCCCTTAAACCCCAAAGTTATTCCAGATGAGTCCACTATACCTTCCTATATGCGGTATCTACCTGCCGTTCCAAGTAAATTTGTATGTGCCAAACTCTAAACCTTCAAATAAACATTCTGTTTTGTATGCTCAAATAGCTCATGTATCAACAAAGGTTGTCCTTATCTTCCGTATTAGGAGGGTTATTCTCAACAGGAGTGGACTCCGCTCCTCACTCACGAGAAAATGGCTGGTCACCGGGATGCCCAGTCCCATGCTTTATGCAAACTAAATCAAAACTAATTGCAAACAAAACTCCCCCTGGGACCTGATGTATGTTGGAGGCACTCGTTGTTTCGAGCAAGCCATGGATTGATGCTTGTTGGTGGAGGGGGAGTATAAACTTTACCATTTTATTCCGCCTATAATGTGTTTAGCACGGAAGATATCGCCATCTCTTAGTTGTTACGTTGACAATGAAAGTATACCACTCAAAATACAATTTATCTCTATTTCAAAACCTAGCTCTGGCACCTCTACAAATCCCCGCTTCCCTCTGCGATAGGCCTATCCATTTACTTTTATGCTGATTCAGCACCCTCTTATTAAAAAGCACTAGCTGGAGAGCACATCCGTCATTTGCATTCATCACTGTTAATTTATATTGGGTATGACTATGATTGGATCTCTTTTACCATGAATTACAATGTCTAGTCAGTCCTTGATCTTTAAAGGTACTCTGCATTTATGTTTTGCGGTCTCAGAAAGGGCTAGCGAGATACCATCTTGTTATATCATATTATGATTGTTTTGATAGAGTGTTATCATCCGAGATTTATTATTATGACTTGCTAGTTGATTATGCTATTGATACGAGTAATTGTGAGACCTGAGAATTATTGCAAATGTGGTTAGTTATGATCTATGCTGAAAACTTGAATGCTGGCTTGACATAGTTACAACAACAAGAGCAAACAAAGTTTGTAAAAGTTTTTCTTTCTTTATTTCAGTTTGTCAACTGAATTGCTTGAGGACAAGCAAGGGTTTAAGCTTGGGGCAGTTGATACGTCTCCGTCGTATCTACTTTTCCAAACACTTTTTCCCTTGTTTTGGACTCTAACTTGTATGATTTGAATGGAACTAACCCGGACTGGCGCTGTTTTTAGCAGAATTACCATGATGTTGTTTTATGTGCACAAAACAAATATTCTCGGAATGACCTGAAACTCCACAGGAGGTCTTAGAAAAAATAATAAAAAATCCTCGCCACATATGAAGACCAGGGGGCCCACACCCTTTCCACGAGGGTGGGGGCGCCCCCCACCCTAGGGCGCGCCCCCTACCTCGTGGGCCCCCTGTTGACCCTCCGACGCCAACTCCAACTCTATATATTTGCTTTCAGAGAGAAAATAATCACAGAGAAGAAATCATCGCATTTTATGATATGGAGCCGCCGCCAAGCCCTAAAACCTCTCAGGAGGGCTGATCTGGAGTCCGTTCGGGGCTCCGGAGAGGGGGATTCATCACCGTCGTCATCATCAACCATCCTCCATCACCAATTTCATGATGCTCACCGCCGTGCATGAGTAATTCCATCGTAGGCTTGCTGGACGGTGATGGGTTGGATGAGATTTATCATGTAATCGAGTTAGTTTTGTTAGGGTTTCATCACTAGTATCCATTATGTTCTAAGATTGATGTTGCTATGACTTTGCTATGCTTAATGCTTGTCACTAGGGCCCGAGTGCCATGATTTCAGATCTGAACCTATTATATTTTCATGAATATATGTGAGTTCTTGATCCTATCTTGCAAGTCTATAATCACCTACTATGTGTTATGATCCGGCAACCCCGAAGTGACAATAATCAGGACCACTCCCGGTGACGACCATAGTTTGAGGAGTTCATGTATTCGCTATGTGCTAATGCCTTATTCCGGTACTCTATTAAAAGGAGGCCTTAATATCCCTTAGTTTCCAATAGGACCCCGCTGCCACGGGAGGGTAGGACAAAAGATGTCATGCAAGTTCTTTTCCATAAGCACGTATGACTATATACGGAATACATGCCTACATTACATTGATGAATTGGAGCTAGTTCTGTGTCACCCTATGTTATGACTGTTACATGATGAACCGCATCCGGCATAATTATCCATCACTGATCCGGTGCCTATGAGTTTTCCATATACTGGTTTACGCTTATTTACTTTTCCGTTGCTACTGTTACAATCACTACAAAATACCAAAAATGTTACTTTTGCTGTCTTTACTTTTGTTGCCGCTACCACCACTATCGTATTACTTTGCTACTAAACACTTTGCTGCAGATACTAAGTTTCCAGGTGTGGTTGAATTGACAACTCAGCTGCTAATACTTGAGAATATTCTTTGGCTCCCCTTGAGTCGAATCAATAAATTTGGGATGAATACTCTACCCTCGAAAGCTGTTGCGATCCCCTATACTTGTGGGTTATCAGACGCTGACAGCACTCTGGTTCATATACCAGGGTTGTGCCTATGTTTTATTATAGAACTCCTATGGCTAAGTGAGGGCGTTCAAGACGTATAGTCTGGTTGCCTAGTTCGTTGCGCTAAACAACTCCTTCAAGGACCATATAATTGGATCAAGATTGTTTAGATACCATCCCGAACACATCCATACTACGTACGTGAGGGAACAAGCCGACGACTAGACAACCCTCAGATTTCATATAACACGGCCGCACAAGAGGACACTCAAAACATAAATTATATTACAAAGCGGATTTGCTGTCATCATACAAGACAAAATACGAGTGTATTCATTCGAAAGTAATGTCCTGCCCGCACTGCGTGGCTACAATACGAGACCCCTATAGGACATGCGCAAAATAGCGCTCGGGTGTACTGTGCTCCTTGCCCTCTGGCGGCCCCTTGGTTAGCTCGACGGCATCCATCTTCGCCTACCACATCTTGCAACAAGCAATGGCCATCCGGGCACCTTCAATACAGACCGACTGCTTTACAACCTCAAGCCGCGGGCAGGCACTAACAAACCGCTTCACAAGCCCGAAGCAGCTGCTAGGTACCGATCCGGCAGGCCATAGCCGGACTATCAGGTCCCTCACGGCCAGCTCGGTTGCCTTGTGCAGCTTGACCAACTATTTCAACTGGTCGCTGAAGGATATCGGATGTTCTGGTCCAAGATATTGAGACCAGAACAGCTTCTCCGTTCAATTCCCTTCCTTGGCTTGATAGAATTCAACAGCATCGGATACGCTGCGCGGCAAATCCGTAAATGCCCCTGTAGAGCACCAAATTCGGGTAAGTAAAAGGAGCATTTCCTTCACAGACTTGCTTTGCATAATGAAAGCCTTATCCGCCGCAATCTTCTTAGCCGCCTGGAGTTCCTAAAGGGCGCTCTGGGCCTCGGCTTGAGCCTCTTATGCGCTCTGGCAGGCCTTCACAAGTTCGGACACCTGCATCTTAAAATCACGCTCCAGGGACTCGTACTTCTTGACGGCATCCTGAAGCTCTTGCTAAACCTCACAGACCCGGGCCTCGCGCTTTTCGCGTACAACGTGTTCCTTGGCCGCTTTGTCCTTGGCCTCGGCTAATGCCTTCTTGAGGGTCGCCACCTCGGTCATGGCCCCTAGCATAGGCCATGACACTTTAGTCAGCACGAAGTATTCATCCTTCCTAACATACACGCACAGGTTACTGCATACCTTGGTTGTCCTCCAGTTGCTTCTTCACAAGGCTGAGCTCCTCCTCGGCCCGCTCCAGGCTCCGCTTTAGTTCAGAGACCTCTGTAGTATGAGCGGCAGCAGCCAGCAGCGACACCTGCTTATTTACATAGACATCATATGTTAAGACTCCTGCGAAAATTGTTTTGATCCTCTATTCGGCTTTTCTTCCCGAACACCGAACAGAGCATCAGGGGCTACTGTCTACGCTATGATATTCTTCCTACAATTATTATTACCTCAAAGCCTGTTAAAAGGCTAGTGCAGGCTTCGGTCAGCTTGCTTTTGGTAGACTTAAGCTTTTTGATCACCATACCCATGAGGACACGGTGCTCATCTACAATGGAAGCGCCTCGCAGTGCTTCCAGCAGATCATCCCGCGCCTCTGGTTGGACGGAGGTCACCAGCGGAACAGGCACACCCCCTCCTTTCGGGGAAGGCCGTTCGCCGGACTCCGGGACCGTGCATGTCTTCGGAATGATATCTGGCTGAGGGCCGAATTGAATTCGGCCCCCACCATCAGTCCCCATGGGGGCTTCTTCCCCCATGTGTCCGGCGGCCATGGCGTCATCCTTGGACGCTGCCCTGATGATCTCCGGAGCCTCCCCTTGGTCAGGAAAGGCCCTTTGGGACACCGCCTCGTCATTGCCTTTAGGCGAGGTAGAGTGAGCAGGTGGCGGCGACATGCTAGCCATCTCCTTTGAGTCTAGCAAACCCTTTGTCGAGGATTGCAGAGAACTGTCGCGGGCCAGACTGCGATAGCATAAATTAAACATATTAATATGGCAAAGGGGAAGGGCCATACATTTGGATGATCATAAGGTCTTGGTACTTACGAAGCGGCCTGAGGCTTGGTCCGGGGCATTCGTTCTGGACTGCTATCGACATCCCACACGGAGTTATCCGCGAGGGAGCCCTTCCCCCTCTTGGGTTCCTTCACCTTTAGGTTCGTGGAGGCCACCTTTTCTTCCTTCCCCCTTAGGGGGGAGTTGTCTTCTTCCTCCTCCTTGTCGTCGTCTTCGGCGGGTCAGTCTCGTCTTCGGACGACAGGTCCGAAGTATCTTTTCGATGAAGGCCACTCCTGGTCCCCTTGGCCACCTTCTTGGTCTTCTTCTCTGGCACATCATAAGGCGTCGGGAACAACATCTTCGTCAGGAGTGGGGTCTCTTTGTCTTCAGGTAGCGGGCTGGACAGTTAATCTGCCTCGCTATGTCAGCTCGCCCGGAGAACCCCAGGTTAGGCCCTTCTCTTGCCAGGAGGTGAGCCGCATCGGAGCTCTGGATCGGAATTCGGGGGCCGCCGTCCAGTTGGTGTCGCGCGGCTCGGTGATGTAGAACCACCCTGGTTGCCACCCCTTCACCGTTTCCATGAAAGAGCCTTCGAGCCAAGTGGCGTTGGGCATCCTACTCAACATAGCTCCTCCGCACTCTGCCTGTTGACCGCTCACCACATTCGGCTTCACATTGAAGGTCTTCAGCCATAGGCTAAAATGAGGTGGGATGCGGAGAAAGGCCTCGCACACGACTATAAATGTCGAGATGTTAAGGATAAAGTTGGGGCTAGATCATGGAAATCTACCCCATAATAAAATATCAGTCCACGGACAAACGGGTGGAGAGGGAATCCTAGCTCGCGGACAAAATGCGGGAGGAACACCACTCTCTCATGAGGCTCGGGGGTGGGGACAATCTGTCCCATGGCCGGAAGTCGGTAAACGATCTCCTTGGCCAGGTATCCGGCCTCTCAGAGCTCCTCTATATCTTTCCTCTTAACGGAGGAGGCCATCCACTTGCCGCCGGCTCCAGATCTGGACATGGTTGCCTGTTTGTTTGAATGAGAACGGATGAGGACTTGGGCATTAGAGCTCAAGAACGGAGAGGAAGGAAGAAAGCGTGGGAGAAGAAAGGGGAATCTTATCTCATTATAAGGGTGGTGAATATCGAACGCCCCCATTCACCTTAAAATTCGCCTGCTCCCAAGGGCTGTTGTTGGTGTCAAAACCGGCGGATCTCGGGTAGGGGGTCTCGAACTGTGTGTCTAGGCCGGATGGTAACATGAGGCAAGGGACACGAAGTTTTACCCAGGTTCGGGCCCTCTCGATGTAGGTAAAACGCTACGTCCTGCTTGATTAATATTGATGATATGGGTAGTACAAGAGTAGATCTACCACGAGATCGAGGAGGCTAAACCCTAGAAGCTAGCCTATGGTATGATCGTTGATGTGTATGTTGTCCTACGGACTAAAACCCCCCTGTTTATATAGACACCGGAGAGGGTTAGGGTTACACAAAGTCAGTTACAATGGTAGGAGATCTACATATCCGTATCGCCTAGCTTGCCTTCCACGCCAAGGAAAGTCCCTTCCGGACACGGGACAGAGTCTTCAATCTTGTATCTTCATAGTCCAGGAGTCCGGCTGAAGGTATAATCCGGCCATCCGGACACCCCCTAATCCAGGACTCCCTCAGTAGCCCCTGAACCAGGCTTCAATGACGACGAGTCCGACGCGCAGATTGTCTTCGGCATTGCAAGGCGGGTTCCTCCTCCAAGTACTTCGTAGAAGATTTTGAACACAAAGATAGTGTCCGGCTCTGCAAAATAAGTTTCCACATATTGCCATGGAGGGAATAATATTTACACCAATCTAATCTGCTGACATATTCCATAGCGTGACACACAACGGCCAAGCCTTTATCCGAGTCGTTTCATTATCCCACCTCAGCGCGTTATGCGAGGCGGTTTCCTTGGCACGTCTTGTTAAAGCAGAGATCATGTCCCCTTATCCCGGTATTCTCATCAATACGGGCGTGGGTAACCCAACCGCGCCATTGATTATGGCGCTTGGAGATAAGCGAGTTTTACCAGGCTGGTGGGGACATGTAGTTGCGTCCACCCATACAAGGGGATAAAGATCCACCTTTTCACCTACGCCTTCTTCCTCCTTCGCCTATCCATTCTTGCGCACTCGAGCTCCAGCGCCCAAGTCCGCACTCCCCACCTCAACCTTCTCCAGCCATGTCCGGAGCGGGAGGCAAGTGGATGGTCTCCTCCATCACAGAGGGACATATCAAAAAGCTGAGGAAGGCCGGATACCTGTCTAACGACATCGCATACCGGCTCCCCGAAAAGGGGCAGCTCATCCCCACCCCTAGGCCTCATGAGAGGGTGGTGTTTCTCCCCCGTTTCCTCCACAGACTGGGCTTTCCTCTCCACCCATTTGTCCGGGGGCTCATGTTCTACTATGGCCTGGATTTCCACGATCTAGCCCTAAACTTTGTCCTCAACATCTCGGTGTTTAACGTCGTGTGCGAGGCCTTCCTCCGCATCCACCCCCATTTTGGCCTATGGCTCAAGACTTTCAACGTCAAGCCGAAGGTGGTGCGCGGCAACCAGGCGGAGTGCAGAGGCGCCATGGTGGGCAAGATGGCCAACATCCTCTGGCTCGAGGGCTCCTTTGTGGAGACCCTGAAGGGGTGGAAATCGGGGTGGTTTTACATCACCGAGCCACGCGACGCCGAATGGGTCGCACCCCCTGAGTTTCGATCCGGACCCCCTACTGGCTCACCTCCTGGAAGGAGACGGGCCTGTCGTGGGGTAAGAAGGGAGAGCTGACCGGACTCCAAACATGCGTCCAAACCCTGGTGGACAAGAAGCTCAAACTTGTCAACGTAGTCCAGGTTATGCTCATCCGCTTGATCCTTCCGTGTCAACAACGGGCTTTCAACCTGTGGGAGTTCGACCCGGCGCGGCACCAAACTCTGAGCAGGCTCTTCGACACGACGTACAAAGATGCCTGGAAGGTGCTTTTCAAGGGCGCCGAGGCTCCCGCATCCGCTACCGAGGATCGCGGATTCAGTGCACAGCGTCATGCTCTTGCGGTAACCTATTTTTTTTTCTTTTACAGGATATCAGTTTTTCATAGTTTGACTCCATGTGGGATCTAAACTCCCTTACCTTTGACAGGATTGGCAGGTGACATCCGGACAAATCAACTGTCCGACTCCTTTGCCCGAAGGCCCAGTGGATGCTCGCTTGGCGAAGCTACTAGTTCTGGCACCCTATGTGGTGCCGAAGAAGAAGGCCGCGAAAAAGGCCACGGGGACTCGAAAGAGTGCCCGGCGCCAGGAGGTGTCAGATCCATCATCCGATGGTTCTGAGGCGCATTCCTCCCATGAAGACGAGGAGGAAGAAGAGGAGAGCTCTCCCCCTCCAGCGGGAGGAGAGAAGAAAAGGAAGGCCGCCCTCTCTTGGGAGGCCGGAGGGTCCAAGAAGGGGAAAACCCTTCCTCCGGACTACTCCACCGACACCGACGGCGGAGAGGAGTGGCAACCCAGGGCCAAGCCCCTGGCAAAATCGTAAGTATCCGAATACGAGAGTAATTCATAGTATTCGTTTATTGCACAGCTTTCCCTTACGTCGGATATGTTTATGCAGCCCACCCAAAGACCGGCTCGACGCATCGTCGAGCGGCTCATTGGACTCGTCGGATGAGAACTCGCTTTCGACGGCTTCCTCCCCCCGCCCTACGGACGACACCGAAGTGTTGTCCCAACAGGTTACAAGCCGGGAGGAGGTTGTCCTGGAGGCGTCGCAAGGCGACCTCCCGGACTCCAGGAGTAAAGGGGATGAAACCCCTCAGGGCTCTAAGTCTGGCTCTAGGCCGGACACCGCTCTGGAACCTTCAAAGGTTCCAGAGTCCGGCGGGGGACCTCCTTGCAAGAGGAGCAAGTCCACCGTGCCAGCGGCCCCCGTCCAACTGGAGGCGTCGGACAATATGTTGGAGGCGCTCCAAGGCGCCTCCATCGACGAGGAGCACCGCGCTATTATGAGTGCGGTGGTCCAGAAGGTTCAGTCTGCCAAGAGCGGACTGACTGAAGCTTGTACTAGCCTTTTGATAGGCTTTGAGGTAAGTAAAGAATGTGTAAATAATAGTACCACATAGACAGTAGCCCCTGATGCTCTGTTTGGCGTTCAGGAAGAAAAGCCGAATAGAGGATCAAATAGAAGTCGCAGGAGTCTAAAAAATGAGTCAATATGCATATGCACGCTTCCCTGCTTGCGTCCGCCGCACTGACTGCGGAAGTGGACACGCTAAAGCAGAACCTCGAGCGGTCCGAGCGAGAGCTCAGGCGTGCCAAGAAGCAGCTCGAGGACAATGAAGGTAAGAAATACCATGTTTTTAAATATATATAAAAAGGTACAATTGCAAAGAATGACAGGATTATCGTGGTTATTTTAGGGGCCACGTCTGAAGTGGCGACCCTTAAGTAGGCGCTGGTCGAGGCCGAGAAGAGGGCGGCCTCGGAGCACACCGAGCGGGAGAAGTATGAGGCCGAGGTTGGCAAGGTGCGGCAAGAGCTCCAGGCTCTCATGGAAAAACATGAGAGTTTGGAGCTTGACTCAAAGACGCAAGCGTCCGAGCTCGCGGTGGCTATTGAGAATGCCAAGTCTGCCAAGGCCGAATCCCAGAAGACCCTCCAGGAGTTGGATGAGGTGAAGAAGATAGCGGCGGGTAAGGCATTCTTTATGCAAAGAAAACACATAAACGTGAGTTACTTGTTACTTACCCGAATCCGGAGCTCTCCAGGAGCGTTCGTAGATCTTCCCCAGAGTGTGTCCGATGCCGCCGCATTCTATCGAGCCGAGGAGGGCAACTCGACAGAGAAGGTGTTCTGGTCTCAGTATACTGAGGCCGGACACCCCGTGCCCCTGAGCGACTAGCTGAAGCAACTGGTCGAGCTCCACAAGGCGGCCGAACAGGCCATGAAGGGCCTCATTGTTCGGCTGTGGCCTAGAGGGGCTCTGCCTGGGAGCTATTTCGGGCTAGTGCGGCGGTTGGTGGAGGCATGTCCAAGGCTCGAAGTCATCAAGCGCTCCATCTGTATTGAAGGTGCCCGTAGGGCCCTTGCCCGTGCTAAGATGCACTGGGGCAAGCTGGATGCTGAGAAGCTGGTGAAGGATGGGCCACCGCCGGGGAAGAGCATCGCAAGCCCGAGAATTACTATAAGGATGTTTTGAAGGGTGCCTGCCTTGTGGCAGATGAATGTTCTAGGGATGTAATTTTTGATTGAAACTTGCTCGTTTTGTCGTGTGCGCTGAAAATTTGTTTATATGCGCTAAGCAATGCTGTTGGAATTTAAAATATTACCTTTTGTGCGGCTGTTTATCAATTCTGAGAGATGGCGAGTCGTCGGCTTCTGCCCCCATGCCGCTAGTGCTGGGGTGTTCGGGGATAAACCCGAGCGCTCTTTTTCCCATGTTTGGGTCCTTCGAGGGAGGCGCTCAGCCCAATGAACAAGGCAATCGGACTATAATGCGTGAACACTCTCACTTAGCCATAGAATTCTATAATTTTAAATTTCGGTGAAGCCCCTGGTATTCGGAAGACCGAGTTCGGGGCGCTATCCACGCCTTGGCTGGACAGAGCCGGCTCCTCGCCCAAAGCGGCATAAGTCTTTAGGGACTCAAAAAAATCTCTCGAACAGCGACTAGCTCTCGATTCATCATGACAGTCAGTTTTAGCTTTCTCCACTAAGGTGCTCGACCCAACTCAACTGGGGCACAATCGCAGTGGTTCTCCTAGTGCTACCTTAGCCGATATAGCGGAACGTAAGGCACCAAAACATAGGAGCCGGGCAAACCCAACTATTGACCCAAGACATGATTCGGAGCCGATGCATATAATGCTATAAGTTCGGGGTGCCGCACTTGTTAAAGTGTTCGGACTTCTCACACCATATTGAGGGGTACTAAAGCCCCTAGTGTATTTTGGCCGTACCAACATGTACGGGTGCAACATGTCGTTAAGGAACACACACACACATATATATATAAAGGTAATGCAAAAATAGACGAAAGCTATGTATTGTTTATTAAAAAGGGTGTGATCAAGGCAGAACGATACAAGTAATGCGATAAGTGGAAGGTTGGACTAGTTAACATGTCCGCTCCAGGGGCAAGCTGCGGAATAGTATGCGGAACGGGTATACTGCTCGTGATAGAGACCACCTGGGAGTTCCGTAATGCGGCGTGGCTTGTCTGCTTCCCTGGTTCCTGCATCGTTTGTGCGGCAATTGAACTGCCGAACAGGCCTTCTGAAGGATGAAGTCCTGAAAGTAAGAGAAAATTAAAAAATCGGCAGCCCCTGGTATGGTTTAAGCCGTGTTTTGGGCGTGCCGTGATGGTGCCCCTCCCCCTGTGCCCATGGTATCTCTAGAGCGTAGTTATGTACGCAAAGTACTGGCGTCGCCTTTTTGCGAGGGTTGGGGTTGGGGCCGCATTGCTACGCCTGCTCGGATCATGCCAGGCGGTCTTGTTGTAGGTTACTCCGGGCGCGCTTGACGGTGTCCGGTCGTTTAGTGGCCGGACTAGAGAACTGCCTGGAGAGGCTGTTTTGTACTTTCGCTGCAAGGGCTGCCGTGTGCTCCTCCGTTCGGAGGGAGCGTTCGGTGTTTCCATTGACCGTAATTACTCCTCGAGGGCCTGGCATCTTGAGCTTAAGGTATGCGTAATGCGGTACCGCATTGAACTTAGCAAATGCGGTTCGCCCGAGCAGTGCGTGATAACCACTGCGAAACGGAACTATGTCGAAGATTAACTCCTCGCTTCGGAAATTATCCGGAGATCCGAAAACCACTTCAAGTGTGACTGAGCCTGTACAGTTGGCCTCTACACCTGGTATTATGCCTTTAAAGGTCATTTTGGTGGGCTTAATCCTTGAGGGATCTATGCCCATTTTCCGCACTGTATCCTGGTAAAGCAGGTTCAGGCTGCTGCCGTCGTCCATAAGGACTCTAGTGAGATGAAATCCGTCAATAATTGGGTCTAGAACCAATGCGGCGAATCTGCCATGACGGATGCTAGTGGGATGGTCCCTTCAATCAAAGGAGATTGGGCAAGAGGACCATGGGTTGAACTTTGGGGCGACTGGCTCTACCGCGTATACGTCCCTTAACGCGCGCTTCCGCTCCCTTTTGGGGATGTGGGTTGCGTATATCATGTTCACCGTCCGCACTTGTGGGGGAAAACCCTTCTGTCCACTGTTGTTCGGCGGCCGGGGCTCCTCGCCGTCATCGCTATGTAGGCCCTTATCTTCATTTTCGGCGTTTAACTTGCCTGCCTGCTTGAACACCCAACTATCCCTGTTGGTGTGATTGGCTGGCTTTTCGGGTGTGCCATGTATCTAGCACGAGCGGTCGAGTATTCGGTCCAAACTGGACGGGCCCCTAGGATTCCTTTTGAATGGCTTTTTCCGCTGACCGGATTTAGAGCCTCTGAATCCGGCATTAACTATCGTATCCTCAGCATTGTCGCCGTTAATGCGGCGCTTCTGCTTGTTGCGACGCGACCTGCCACTACTGTCCCTGGTGTCCGAATTACCAGGGTTCTTGGTCATATTGTTGCTACGAGCAAGCCAGCTATCTTCTCCCGCGCAAAAGTGGGTCATGAGTGTCGTGAGTGCTGCCATAGATTTCGGCTTTTCCTGTCCAAGGTGCCGGGCCAGCCACTCGTCACGGATATTGTGCTTGAAGGCTGCTAGGGCCCCAGCGTCCGGACAGTCGACTATTTGATTTTTCTTTGTTAGGAACCGTGTCCAGAATTGCCTAGCCGATTCCTTTGGCTGCTAAATTATGTGACTTAGGTCATCGCCGTCTGGGGGTCGCACATAAGTGCCCTAGAAATTGTCGAGGAATGCGGCTTCCAGTTCCTCCCAACAACTGATTAATCTTGTTGGCAAGCTGTTAAGCCAAGCCGAGCTGGTCCTTTAAGCTTTAGTGGGAGGTATTTGATGGCGTGGAAATCATCGCCGCGGGCCATGTTGATATGAAGGAGATAATCCTCGATCCATACCGCAGGATCTGTTGTGCCATCATATAATTCGATGTTTACGGGTTTGAAACCCTCGGGGATTTGATGATCCATTATTTCGTCTGTAAAGCATAGTGGGTGTGCGGCGCCTCTGTACTGGGCGATATCATGACGTAGCTCCAATGAGTTGTGTTCGGCCCTGCCAAATTTGTGGCCGGCGTGACGGTTACCGTCTCGAGCCGTGGGGCGCCCACGCGATCCGTAGATCGATCTTGTTTGCCTTGCCTTGTCCTCCAACATGTCTCGTAAGTCCGGCGCATATTCCCGTGCCTTGGTACGGGGTGCAGCTTGAGTTGAGGGCCGAGAGGCCTCTCTGTCGCGACGACGAGGTGGCCGGTCGGCCGCATCAAGTGCTTCCTCCTCTAATCGGGGTAGCAACCTACGCTTTGGGTAGCTCATGGAGGGGCGTTCGAGTTTATGCTCTTCGGCCGTAAGGACTTCAGTCCATCTGTCGACTAGCAAATCTTGATCAGCTCTAAGATGTTGTTGTTTTTTCTTGAGGCTTCTTGCGATGGCCATAAGCCTGCATTGAAAATGCTCTTGCTCGACGGGATCCTCTGGCATGATGAATTCGTCGTCATCGAGGCTTGCCTCGTCTTCGGAGGGAGGCATATAATTATCGTCCTCGACCTCTCTGTCTGCCGCTCTCTCATGAGAGCTGGTTTCTCCATCCTCCTGTGCTAAATCTTGCTGGAGGGGGTTTTCTTCAGCGCTTTCCGGAGTATTATTATCTCCCATGCTGGAATCACCGTGTTTGTTTTGGCGGGATTTTGAGTGGTGCCGCTGACGCCGGCGCTTAGGCTGTTTCTTGGAGGGGTCATCCTCCGCTGTTCCATCGCCATCTCGCTCTTTTGGGGTGTCCACCATGTATATGGCATATGATGAGGTGGCTTTCCAGGGCCTAGTAGGCGCTGGTTCTTCATCATCTCCTTCATCGGCGTCCATACCGTCGATGTCTTCAGAGTTGAAGTCAAGCATGTCGGTTAAGTCGTCGATAGTGGCTACAAAGTGGGTGGTGGGTGGGCTTTAAATTTCTTCATCGTCTGTACCCCAACCTTGCTGACCATAGTCCGACCAGGGCTCTCCTGATAAAGAGAGAGACTTAAGTGACTTCAGGATATCGCCGAAAGGCGAGTGCTGAAAGATGTCTGCGGCAGTGAACTCCATGATCGGCGCCCAATCGGATTCGATCGGTAGGGGAGCGGATGGTTCGGAGTCCGGAGAGGAGTCCGGCTCCTTGGAGTCACGAGTCTCGCAGAGTACGGGGCTGGTGCTTGGCTCAATCGTCATTGGGGTCGCAGCCCCCGAGGTGGCGTCCAACCGCCCATCCTCGATCGACGTAGTTGGCTCCGAATTAAGGGTCGGAGCCGATGCGGGTGCGGCCTCCAGGGCACTGTTCGGCGGCAGAGCTAGATCATGCTCGTCGTGACAGTGCGGTGCGCTCGGCAGTGGCTCGAATCCGTCGAAGATCAAGTCCCCGCGGATGTCAGCCGTGTAGTTTAAACTTCCAAATCTGACCTGACGGCCAGGGGCGTAGCTTTCGATCTGCTCCAGACGGCCAAGCGAATTGGCCCGCAGTGCGAAGCCGCCGAGGACGAAATCTGTCCGGGGAGGAAGGTCTCACCCTAGACTGCATCGCTATCAATGATCGTAGGAGCCATCAAGCCTGATGGCGACGACACAGAGGAACTCTCAATGAAAGCACCAATGTCGGTGTCAAAACCGGCGGATCTCAGGTAGGGGGTCTCGAACTGTGCGTCTAGGTCGGATGGTAACAGAAGGCAAGGGACACGAAGTTTTACCCAGGTTTGGGCCCTCTCGATGGAGGTAAAACCCTACGTCCTGCTTGATTAATATTGATGATATGGGTAGTACAAGAGTAGATCTACCACGAGATCGAGGAGGCTAAACCCTAGAAGCTAGCCTATGGTATGATCGTTGATGTGTATGTTGTCCTACGGACTAAAACCCCCGGTTTATATAGACACCGGAGAGGGTTAGGGTTACACAAAGTCGGTTACAATGGTAGGAGATCTACATATCCGTATCGCCTAGCTTGCCTTCCACGCCAAGGAAAGTCCCTTCCGGACACGGGACGGAGTCTTCAATCTTGTATCTTCATAGTCCAGGAGTCCGGCTGAAGGTATAGTCCGGCCATCCGGACACCCCCTAATCCAGGACTCCCTCAGCTGTGTAAACGGCACGGTTGGGTTACCCACACCCGTATTGTCATTGAAGCCAGGTTCAGGTGCTACTGAGGGAGTACTAGCCTAAGGGGTCCTCGGGCATCCGACCTGTTATCTATGGGCCGGACTGATGGGCTGTGAAGGTACGAAAACCGAAGACTACACCCATGTCCGGATGGGACTCTCCTTGGCGTGGAAGGCAAGCTTGGCGATGGAATATGTAAATTTCCTTCTTTGTAACCGACCTTGTGTAACCCTAGATCCTCCCGGTGTCTATATAAACCGGAGGACTTAGTCCGGATAGATATGCTCAACACCGTAGTCATACAGGCTAGACTTCTAGGGTTTAGCCATTACGATCTTGTGGTAGATCAACTCTTGTATTACTCATATTTATCAAGATCAATCAAGTAGGAAGTAGGGTATTACCTCCATAGAGAGGGCCCAAACCTGGGTAAACATCGTGTACCCTATCTCCTGTTACCATCAACCTTAGATGCACAGTTCAGGACCCCCTACCCGAGATCCGCCGGTTTCGACACCGACAACCACCGAATCAAAGTATGACATGCTGGTAAGCAGTATGACTATTATTGCCCACAACTCTTTGTGTTCTACTTGTGCATATAACATCTACACATAGACCTGGCTCGGATGCCACTGTTGGGGAACGCAGTATTTCACAAAAATTCCTACGATCACGCAAGATCTATCTAGTAGATGCATAGCAACAAGAGGGTAGAGTATGTCTACGTACCCTCGTAGACCGAAAGCGGAAGCGTTATGTGACGCGGTTGATGTAGTCGAACGTCTTCGGGATCCAATCGATTAAGTACCGAACGCACGGGACCTCCGCGATCTGCACACGATCAGATCAGTGACGTCCCTCAAACTCTTGATCTAGTTGAGGCCGAGGAAGAGTTTCGTCAGCACAATGGCATGATGACGGTGATGATGAAGTTACCGACACAGGGCTTTGCCTAAGCACTACAACGATATGACCAAGGTGGAAATTTGTGGAGGGGGGCACCGCACACGGCTAAACAATCAACTTGTGTGTCTATGGGGTGCGCCCCTCCCCCGTATATAGAGGGGTGGAGGAGGGGGCCAGCCGGCCACCTTGGGCACACCCCAAGGGGGGAATCCTACTCCTACTAGGAGTAGGTTCCCCCCTTTCCTAGTCCTACTAGGAGGGGGAGGGGAGGAAGGAAAGGGGGGTCGGCCCCCCTCCCAACTCAGATTGGGCTTGGGGGAGCGCGCCCCTCCTCTTGGCCTTCTCCTCTCTTCCACTAAAGCCCATATAGGCCCATTAAGCCCCTGAGGGGATCCGATAACCCCCCGGTACTCCAGTAAATGCCCGAACTCATCTGAAACCATTCCGGTATCCAAACATATCCTTACAATATATCAATCTTCATGTCTCGACCATTTCAAGACTCCTCGTCATGTCCGTGATCACATCCGGGACTCCGAACTACCTTTGGTACATCAAAACACATAAACTCATAATACCGATCGTCATCGAACCTTAAGCGTGCGGACCCTACGGGTTCAAGAACTATGTAGACATGACCGAGACTCATCTCAGGTCAATAACAAATAGCGGAACCTAGATGCTCATATTGGTTCCTACATATTCTACGAAGATCTTTATCGGTCAAACCGCATAACAACATACATTGTTCCCTTTGTCATCGGTATGTTACTTGCCCGAGATTCGATCGTCGGTATCATCATACCTAGTTCAATCTCATTACCGGCAAGTCTCTTTACTCGTTCCGTAATGCATCATCCAGCAACTAACTCATTAGTCACATTGCTTGCAAGGCTTATAGTGATGTGCATTACCGAGAGGGCCTAGAGATACCTCTCCGATACTCGAAGTGACAAATCATATTCTCGATCTATGCCAACCCAACAAACACCTTCGGAGACACCTGAAGAGCATCTTTATAATCACCTAGTTATGTTCTGATGTTTGATAGCACACAAGGTGTTCCTTTGGTATTCGGGAGTTGCATAATCTCATAGTCAGAGGAACATATATAAGTCATGAAGAAAGCAATAACGATAAAACTCAACGATCATAATGTTAAGCTAATGGATGGGTCTTGTCCATCACATCATTCTCTAATGATGTGACCCCGTTCATCAAATGACAACCCATGTCTATGGTCAGGAAACATAACCATCTTTGATTAACGAGTCAGTCAAGTACAGGCATACTAGGGACACTCTGTTTTGTCTATGTATTCACACATGTACTAAGTTTCCGGTTAATATAATTATAGCATGAATAATAAACATTTATCATGATACAAGGAAATATAAATAAAAACTTTATTATTGCCTCTAGGGCATATTTCCTTCACCGCTCCGCTGCGCCTGGGGTGTTTCGAGCTGGCACCACAGCCGACCTCCCTGTCGGCCCTGGATGCGGGCGGGGAGTCCTGGGTGACCACTCTGGTGGCTGCTCGCTACGTCTTGAGCTTGCGTTGGTTTTCCCCGAAGAGGAAGGGATGATGCAGCAGAGTAGCGTAAGTATTTCCCTCAGTTTTTGAGAACCAAGGTATCAATCTAGTAGGAGCCCACGCTCAAGTCCCTCGTGCCTGCACAAAGCGATAGCTACTCGCAACCAACGCAATTAGGGGTTGTCAATCCCTTCATGGTCACTTACGAGAGTGAGATCTGATAGATATAATATTTTTGGTATTTTTGGTATAAAGATGCAAAGTAGAAAGTAAAAGTAAAGTAAAAAAGCAAAGCAAGATTAAAGTGATGGAGATTGATATGATTAGAATAGACCCGGGGCCATAGGTTTCACTAGTGGCTTCTCTCAAGAGCATAAGTATTCTACGGTGGGTGAACAAATTACTGTTGAGCAATTGACAGAATTGAGCATAGTTATGAGAATATCTAGGCATGATCATGTATATAGGCATCACGTCCGTGACAAGTAGATCGAAACGATTCTGCATCTACTACTATTACTCCACTCATTGACCGCTATCCAGCATGCATCTAGAGTATTAAGTTAAAAACAGAGTAATGCCTTAAGAAAGATGACACGATGTAGATAGATAAATTCATGCAATATGAAATAAACCCCATCTTGTTATCCTCGATGGCAAAAATACAATACGTGCCTTGCTGCCCCTTCTGTCACTGGGTAAGGACACCGCAAGATCGAACCCAAAGCTAAGCACTTCTCCCATGGCAAGAACTACCAATCTAGTTGGCCAAACCAAACTGATAATTCGAAGAGACTTGCAAAGATAACCAATCATACATAAAAGAATTCATAGAAGATTAAAATATTATTCATAGATAGACTTGATCATAAACCCACAATTCATCGGTCTCAACAAACACACCGCAAAAAGAGGATTACATCGAATAGATCTCCACAAGAGAGGGGGAGAACTTTGTATTGAGATTCAAAGAGAGAGAAGAAGCCATCTAGCTACTAACTATGGACCCGAAGGTCTGAGGTAAACTACTCACACTTCATCGGAGGGGATAGGATGATGTAGAAGCCCTCCATGATGACGGCCCTCTTCCAGCGGAGCTCCGGAACAGGCCCCAAGATGGGATCTCGTGGATACAGAAAGTTGCAGCGGTGGAATTAGGTTTTTGGCTCCTGTTCTGATCATTTGGGGGTACGTGTGTATATATAGAAGGAAGAAGTACGCCGGAGGAGCAACGAGGGGCCCACGAGGCAGTGGAGCCCCCACCCTCGTGACCGCCTCTTTTGTTCCTTGGAGCAGGGTCCAAGTCTCCTGGATCACGTTCGGTGAGAAAATCACATTCCCGAAGATTTTATTCCGTTTGGACTCCGTTTGATATTCCGTTTCTTCGAAACATTGAAATAGGCAAAAAACAGCAATTCTGGGCTGGGCCTCCGGTTAATAGGTTAGTCCCAAAAATAATATAAAAGTGGAAAATAAAGACCAATATAGTCCAAAACAGTAGATAATATAGCATGGAGCAATAAAAAATTATAGATAAGTTGGAGACGTATCAGGCATCCCCAAGCTTAGTTCCTGCTCGTCGTCGAGTAGGTAAATGATAAAAAGAGAATTTTTGATGTGGAGTGCTACTTGGCATAATTTCAATGTAAATCTTCTTAATTGTGGTATGAATATTCAGATTAGAAAGATTCAAGGCAAAAGTTTATATTGACATAAAAAATAATAATACTTCAAGCATACTAACAAAGCAATTATGTCTTCTCAAAATAACATGGCCAAAGAAAGTTATCCCTACAAAATCATATAGTCTGGCTATGCTCCATCTTCACCACACAAAGTATTTAAATCATGCACAACCCCGATGACAAGCCAAGCAATTGTTTCATACTCTAACTTTTCAAAACTTTTTCAATCTTCACACAATACATGAGCGTGAGCCATGGATATAGCACTATAGGTGGAATAGAATGGTGGTTGTGGAGAAAAAAGGAGAAGATGGTCTCACATCAACTAGGCGTATCAACAGGCTATGGAGATGCCCATCAATAGATATCAATGTGAGTGAGTAGGGATTGCCATGCAACAGATGCACTAGAGCTATAAGTATATGAAAGCTCAAAAAGAAACTAAGTGGGTGTGCATCCAACTTGCTTGCTCATGAAGACCTAGGGCAATTTTGAGGAAGCCCATTATTGGAATATACAAGCCAAGTTCTATAATGTAAAATTCCCACTAGTATATGAAAGTGACAACATATGAGACTCTCTATATGAAGAACATGGTGCTACTTTGAAGCACAATATATGAGACTCGCTATATCATGGTGCTACTTTGAAGCACAAGTGTGGTAAAAGGATAGTAGCATTGCCCCTTTTTATTTTTTATTTTTTTGGGGCCTTCTTTTTTCTTTCTTTGGCCTTTTTTTATTGGGACAATGCTCTATTGAATGATGATCATCACACTTTTATTTATTTACAACTCAATGATTACAACTCGATTCTAAAACAAAGTATGACTCTATATGGATGCCTCCGGCGGTGTATCGGGATATGCAATAAATCAAGAGTGACAAGTATGAAGAAATTATGAATGGCGTCTTTGCCAAAAATACTATGTCAACTAAATGATCATGCTAAGAAATATGACAATGATGAATGTGTCATGATGAACTAGATGGTGGAAAGTTGCATGGCAATATATCTCGGAATGGCTATGGAAATGCCATAATAGGTAGGTATGGTGGCTGTTTTGAGGAAGGTATATGGTAGGTGTATGATACCGGCGAAAGGTGCGCGGTATTAGAGAGGCTAGCACAGGTGGAAGGGTGAGAGTGCGTATGATCCATGGACTCAACATTAGTCATAAAGAACTCATATACTTATTGCAAAAATCTAGAAGCTATCAAAGCAAAGTATTACGCGCATGCTCCTAGGGGGATAGATTGGTAGGAAAAGACCATCGCTCGTCCCTGAACGCCACTCATAAGGAAGACAATCAATAAATAAATCATGCCCGACTTCGTTACATAAAGGTTCACCATACGTGCATGCTACGGGAATCACAAACCTTAACACAAGTATTCTTTAAATTCAAAACTACTCAACTAGCCTGACTTTAATATTACCACCTCCATATCTCAAAACAATTATCATGCTTCAATCTTTTCTTAGTACTCAACACACTCAAAATAAAGTTTCACAAATCATGAATACCAAGCATCTTATTATTAAGCAAATTACCATGCTATTAAGAGACTCTCAAAATGATGTAAGTGAAGCATGAGAGATCAATAGTTTCTTCAAAACATATCAACCACCGTGCTCTAAAAGATCTAAGTGAAGCACATAGAGCGAAATTATAACACTCAAAAGATATAAGTGAAGCACATAGAGCAAAATTATCTAGCTCAAAAGATATAAGTGAAGCATATGGAGCAAAACTACTTAGCTCAAAAGATATAAGTGAAGCACATAGAGCAAAATTATCTAGCTCAAAAGATATAAGTGAAGCACATAGAGTATTCTATCAAATTTTAATTCATATATGGCTCTCTCAAAAGGTGTGTACAGCAAGGATGATTGTGGCATACTAAGACACAAAGACACAAATAATACAAGACGCTCCAAGCAAAACACATATCATGTTGGTGAATAAAAATATAGCTCCAAGTAAATTACCGATGGAAGTGGACGAAAGAGGGGATGCCTTCCGAAGCATCCCCAAGCTTTGACTTTTTGGTCTCCTAGGATTATCTTGGGGGTGCCATGGGCATCCCCAAGCTTAGGCTCTTGCCACTCCTTGTTCCATGATCCATCAAAAGAATTCACCCAAAAACTTGAAAACTTCACAACACAAAACTCAAAATAGAAAACTCGTGAGCTCCGTTAGCGAAAGAAAACAAAATACCACTTCAAGGTACTGTAATGAACTCATTCTTTATTTATATTGGTGTTAAACCTACTGTATTCCAACTTCTCTATGCATTATAAACTATTTTAGTAGCCATAGATTCATCAAAATAAGCAAACAACACACGAAAAACAGAATCTATCAAAAACAGAACAGTCTGTAGTAATCTGTAGCTAGCGCAAGATCTGGAACCCCAAAAATTCTAAAATAAATTGATGGACGTGAGGAATTTATCTATTAATCATATGCAAAAATAATTAACTAAATAGCACTCTTCAAGTAAAAATGACAGCAGTTCTCGTGAGCGCTAAAGTTTCTGTACAGCAAGTTCAACAAGACTTTCCCCAAGTCTTCCCAACGGTTCTACTTGGCACAAACACTAATTAAACACAAAAAACACAACCAAAACAGAGGATAAATAATTTATTTATTACTAAGCAGGAGCAAAAAGCAAGTAATAAAAATAAAATTGGGTTGCCTCCCAACAAGCGCTATCGTTTAACGCCCCTAGCTAGGCATAAAAGCGAGGATAGATCTAGGTATGGCCATCTTTGGTAGGCAATTCTTCAATTAGGCATCTACCATCTTTAGGAATTTATTTATTTTTATTAATTATCAAACTTTTAGGTACAAGATCAAAAAATTCATTTGTAATAAATGGTTCCTTAATGATAGCAAAAAGATTGGGATGAATACTTATAGATTTAAGATCCGCAGTTTCCTTACTTGATGATTCACCCTTATTTTTAGGAACATACATAAGCTTGGTGATTTTAGTAGGAGGACTTGGATTATTATTTACAGAAGAAAAAGCAGTTCCCAAGTTTGTAATGATACCCTCAAGTTTATCAATTCTAGTAGAATCTAAGTTTATTTTATCATTAACTACGGGTTCCTTATCCTTAAGATTTTTCAAAGTCATTCCTACCTTAGATCCATATTGAGTAATTTGATTGTGGATCTTTTTATCTAGATTTTCAATTAATTCAATAGTAGCAACTTTATTTTCAATAATTTCAAGTCTTTGCATAACATGCTCCAAAGTTAACATGGTTCCATTAACTAAAAGAAGTGGTGAGCCAAATAAATCTAACATGGCATTATAAGAATCAAAAGTATGGCTACCCAAGAAGTTCCCTCCGGTAATGGTATCGAGGATATATCTATACCAAGTATTAACACCTACATCAAAATTGCGAAGAACAACTAAGGTAGATTGCTTCCTGGTAGATCTATTTTCAGCATTGCAAATTCTATACCAAGCATCTTTTAGATTTTCTCCCTCCCTTTGTTTAAAATTTAGAACTTCACTATCGGGAGACAACGGAGAAGATACGAGACTAGACATGACGACAAGAAAACGCGAGCAAACAAAAGGCAAATAGAGAGGGAGGATAGAGAGAGAGGGCGAATAAACGGCAAGGGTGAATTGGGGGGAGAGGAAAATGATAGGAAAATGGCAAATAATGTAATGCGAGAGATAGGGATTGTGATGGGTACTTGGTATGTTGACTTTTTGCGTAGACTCCCCGGCAACGGCGCCAGAAATCCTTCTTGCAACGTCTTGAGCTTGCGTTGGTTTTCCCCGAAGAGGAAGGGATGATGCAGCAGAGTAGCGTAAGTATTTCCCTCAGTTTTTGAGAACCAAGGTATCAATCCAGTAGGAGCCCACGCTCAAGTCCCTCGCACCTGCACAAAGCAATAGCTACTCGCAACCAACGTGATTAGGGGTTGTCAATCCCTTCACGGTCACTTACGAGAGTGAGATCTGATAGATATAATATTTTTGGTATTTTTGGTATAAAGATGCAAAGTAAAAAGTAAAAGCAAAGTAAAAAAGCAAAGCAAGATTAAAGTGCTGGAGATTGATATGATGAGAATAGACCCGGGGGCCATTGGTTTCACTAGTGGCTTCTCTCAAGAGCATAAGTATTCTACGGTGGGTGAACAAATTACTGTTGAGCAATTGACAGAATTGAGCATAGTTATGAGAATATCTAGGCATGATCATGTATATCACGTCCCTGACAAGTGGACCGAAATGATTCTGCATCTACTACTATTACTCCACTCATCGACCGCTATCCAGCATGCATCTAGAGTATTAAGTTAAAAACAGAGTAACGCCTTAAGCAAGATGACATGATGTAGAGAGATAAATTCATGCAATATGAAATAAACCCCATCTGGTTATCCTCGATGGCAACAATACAATACGTGCCTTGCTGACCCTTCTGTCACTGGGTAAGGACACCGCAAGATCGAACCCAAAGCTAAGCACTTCTCCCATGGCAAGAACTACCAATCTAGTTGGCCAAACGAAACGGATAATTCGAAGAGACTTGCAAAGATAACCAATCATACATAAAAGAATTCATAGAAGATTCAAATATTATTCATAGATAGACTTGATCATAAACCCACAATTCATCGGTCTCAACAAACACACCGCAAAAAGAGGATTACATTGAATAGATCTCCACAAGAGAGGGCGAGAACTTTGTATTGAGATTCAAAGAGAGAGAAGAAGCCATCTAGCTACTAACTATGGACCCGAAGGTCTGAGCTAAACTACTCACACTTCATCAGAGGGGCTAGGATGATGTAGAAGCCCTCCGTGATGACGGCCCTCTTCCGGCCGAGCTCCGGAACAGGCCCCAAGATGGGATCTCGTGGATACAGAAAGTTGCGGCGGTGGAATTAGGTTTTTGGCTCCTGTTCTGATCGTTTGGGGGTACGTGTGTATATATAGGAGGAAGAAGTACGCCGAAGGAGCAACGAGGGCCCACGAGGCAGGGGGCGCGCCCTAGGGGGGGGGCCCACCCTCGTGACCGCCTCTTTTGTTCCTTGGAGCAGGGTCCAAGTCTCCTGGATCACGTTCGGTGAGAAAATCACGTTCCCGAAGATTTTATTCCATTTGGACTCCGTTTGATATTCCGTTTCTTCGAAACACTGAAATAGGCAAAAAACAGCAATTCTGGGCTGGGCCTCCGGTTAATAGGTTAGTCCCAAAAATAATATAAATGTGGAAAATAAAGCCCAATATAGTCCAAAACAGTAGATAATATAGCATCGAGCAATCAAAAATTATAGATACGTTGGAGACGTATCACTGCTCCCCCTCCCCCTCCGTGGTCCGCGGCCTACTCTCAGCGTGGCCGATCGACCTCCTCGCCGGTGACGGCCTCCCACCATAGCGCTCGGCTCGACGCTGCCCGGACGGATGGTAGCCCCGCTCTGCCCATTCCCGAGCGGGCGGGGCTCCGGGCCGCTGCCCAGAATATAGATCCAGGTACCCCTGTCGTCCCCTCCTCTACTGTGACTTGCTCCTTTTCTGCTCTTGAGTCAGTTCCGTTTGGTCACCTTGCGAAGGTTGTAACTGACTCCACGATCATCTTCAGGAGGGAGACTGCCCCCTAGTCCACATTCGGGCCTGCGAGATTCTTGACGGTAGACTAGCAGAAGCCCGCGTGGCTATGCTAACGCCTACCGCTCCCCTGCCCTCTACGAAGGACGCCACGCCGGCACAGCCTTGGCGTGCCGGTGGCCTTCTTCCACTTGCTGCAGCCCAGCTCCGTCATCGCACGTGCTCTCATACCGCTTCTCTCCGCGCCCAAAGCGCGTCTTGTGTCTTGGGGTCAAGCAGCCCCCCAATGGCTCCTTAATGTGTGCCCTCTTCTGGAACATACGCGGCTTCGGCCATGATGGCCATCACCGGCAACTCATCGAGTACATGCGAGATGAACACATTGACCTTGTCGCCATCCAAGAAACCATGCACACAGAATTCTCTCTTCCGGAGCTCGACCGTCCGAGCTCCCACCTCTTCGCTTGGCATTGCCTCCCTTCTAGTGGGAGCACCGGCCATTCGGGTGGCATCCTTATAGGTGTGAAGGATGCCACCTTCGAGGTGGGTAGCATGGACTAGGTCCAGTTCTTTGTTAGTATGGAACTCTTCGAATGGGTGCTTAACTTAAAGTGGGAGGTCATCATCATCTATGGCCCGACAGACCACAGTAGGTCGGCCTCCTTCCTCCAGGAGCTCCACCGAAAGGTTTCGGCTGCCTCTCTTCCGGTGGTGGTTGGAGGCGATTTTAAACAGCTCCGATTCGTGGAAGACAAGAGCAATACAAATGTCAACTTTGCGCGGATGCAAATGTTTAATGACTGCACTGTTGACCTTGGTCTCCGCGAGATAGATAGGATTGGTGCCAGATATACCTGGACCAATCATCATACATCCCCGACCCAGTGCGTCCCGGACAGGGTCCTAGTCTCCCCGGAATGGGACCTCCACTTCTCCATAGCTTCCCTCCGGGCCATCACCCGGATTGGCTCCGACCACATGCCCCTCCTCCTATCCTCCACCGACGAGCGGGCGCCGATTCCCCCACCCCTCGATTCCAGTTTGAGACATTCTGCTTGTCCCAAACTTGTTTCA